>NW_006239103.1:956614-966501 GCF_000226075.1 Solanum tuberosum
TGAGCCTGATAGAATTTTGAGAGTCAATGTATTGTATTATATAGGTTTTAAATATTTTAAATTGGTAATTATTGTAATTTTTAATGCTTTTTAAGTCATTTGTAAATGATATATGTTGCTTCCTTGATTGGGACTTTTCCATTTGTGACACATATATATAGATATTTGGTTCCCGTGCCAGCACGGGCCCAATAAATATTTTTTTTGTTTTAATTTATGTGATATCAATGGAATTTGAAGATCAGTCGATTTTTTATATGTTTTCTTAAAAATATATTTGAAGTTATTAAATTGTTGTGATTTATAGTATTTTTGCGTTAGTTTTGAATAATATAGGTTACTCATGTTTCAATTCACGTGAATAATCATAAATATTTTCAGTTGTTAATTTATTGTGAATTCTAGAAATTTTGACGTTATTTTCAAATAGTACATGTTACTTATTCTATTCCAATTAGTCAACCAAATTTCTTATATGATTTTAAAATATTTTTAATTGCTAATTATTGTGATTTATAGCATCTTTTATGTAACTTTTAATAATATATAATTTGTTCAAATTCATATGACAATGATAAGATTTCAAGAGTCAACGCAATAAAAATTTAAATTTTTTAAAAAGTTGTACCTCTAATATATTTTGTAGCTAAAATATACTCTCTCCGTCCACTTGTATCTATCATGTTGCGCTTTTTGAAAGTCCATTTGACTAATTTTCAAAGTTAAATTAATTCGATATTTTAAAAAAAAAATTAAATATGCAAAATCTATACAAAAAGTACTATAAATTGAATTTTTTTGCCTATGAATATGATGAAAAAACACATTGTAAAATATTAGTTAAAATTCTTATAGTTTGACTCTAAAAAGGAATCATAACAATTAAAAGTACATAGAGAGAGTAATAAATAGGTAATTAAATTTCAAGAAGTTTAAAATAAAAGGTTGAAAAAAAGAATTAGATAGACAACATATATTGAAAATTGAAAACATATAAATAATAAATGGGCCCAAATGAGGTCAAACTTTTCAGCTAATAAAGTAGTAGGTAATTAATGGTGTTAAATTGTCCAATAATATAAATTTTAAAGGTACAACCATAAAAGAAAATGTACAACACTATCTAAACACATATCATCCAACACTTGTCATGTGCTATGTCATGTGCTAAGTAGTAGATATTCCCACTTATTAGATATAGTAATATATATATGATATATGAAATGATGTGATTTCTCGAAGATTAAACAAGTCTTCTTTAGAAACCAACAAAGAGAAAACATTTTCACTATGTATTACTTGGAGACAAAAGGGAAATAATACTTGGTGATCAAGTTGATGACATATGCACATTAGTCATGCAAGTGCTTGAGTCATAAATTAATGGAGTCCAAATTGGTGACTAATTTGTTTTTTCTATATCACTTTGAGATAATTTCCAAAGAACCATCACATAATTTAGGTGTGTAACTGACAATTCATGCTCTTATTCTTTTATTTTATTTGATAAGGGGAGTGTCACTATAAAAACAGAGTTGAAGGAAGGAAGAAAAATAAGAAGAGTTGTTCCCCCCTCTCTTTTTACCCATTTCTGTTTACATTTTGCTTTTCACAAATAATGGCCGTCTCTAGTCATGACAGAATGAGTGAATTAAAAGCATTTGATGATACTAAGGCTGGTGTCAAAGGGCTTATTGATTCTGGAATCACTAAAGTTCCTCAAATATTCATTCTACCCCCAAAAAACAGGGCGGAAATATGTGAAACACACTTCGTTTTTCCAGTGATAGACCTTCAAGGCATCGACGAGGATCCAATCAAGCATAAGGAGATTGTGGACAAAGTTCGAGATGCATCGGAGACATGGGGTTTCTTCCAAGTGGTTAATCATGGCATTCCAATATTCATCCTAGACAAAACATTGCAAGGAACGCGCAGTTTTTCGAGCAAGATAACGAGGTTAAGAAACAGTATTACACTCGAGATAACGGGAAAAAGGTTATTTATATGAGCAATTTTGATTTGTATAGACCTTGCGTTCCAGCTGCAAGTTGGAGAGACTCACTTTTCTGTTTCATAGATCCTAATCCTCCTACTCCACAAGAATTTCCAACAGTATGCGGGTGGGTAAATATTCATTTCTTAATTCATAATAGTAACTCGTAATTTTAACACCAATTAAGCCTACTCTGTTTTGTCCTGTTTCATCAAGCAGGGAAATACTAATGGATTTCTCCAAGGATGTGACGAAATTGGGCTGCTCCTTGCTTGAATTATTGTCTGAAGGTCTCGATCTTGATCATTGTCATCTCAATGATATGGATTGTGCTAAAGGGCTTAGTGTTTTGAGCAATTACTATCCATCATGCCCTCAGCCCGAACTCACCATGGGCACCATACAACATTCCGATGGTGATTTTTTCACAGTTCTTCTACAAGATGAAATCGGAGGACTCCAAGTTCTTCATCAGAATCAATGGGTTAATGTTCCTCCTATACCTGGTGCTCTCATCGTTAACATTGGAGATTTTCTTCAGGTTAAATCTCTTTTTTTCTAATCATATCTGATAGTAAACAAAATTAATTGTTGAAGCCATTTGAAAACGGCATAATACATAAACAAATTCTCAAATTTGGTCTAAGCTGGCAAGTAAGCACTCCAACTTTGAGAGTGCATATCTTTTGGACTATGTCTCGTGGACACCATGACACATAAGATGATAATTTTGTAAGTATTGGAGTGTTTACTTACGAGCTAAGGTGAAAATGAAAATTCATATATATTTTCAGACATATTTGTGTAATTTGGTACTGAAACCGGAGGAGTGGTTATTTTTTTGCAGCTCATGTCAAATGACAAGTACCTAAGTGTTGAACACAGAGTAATTGCAAATAAAGATGTGTCAAGAATGTCAGTTGCCTGCTTCTTTGGTGATAATGTGCAATCTTCCAAGCTTTATGGACCAATTACTGAATTATTATCAGAAGATAATCCTCCAAAATATCGCGCAACCACATTGAAAGACTACAGGAGTTACATCTATAATAAAGGCATAGATGGAACTTCTGCATTGTTGCGTTACAAGATATAATAATGTATATTATTACTATTCCTTTTCGTTCTAGCTATTTGTCGTGTTCATTTCATACTTCTGCAGATTGTACTTTTGAATTTGAAGTGTTGTTTTTTGTATTAGTGAGACAATGTTTAACCAAAGGAAACATCTAATAAATAAGGATAACTAAATAAACTATATCTTACGTTTATTGTTTTTCTTAATGAGTGTGTGAAATGAGCTTAAAACGATACGTATTTTGAGATAAAGAAAGTATATTTTATGATGCAATATGATATATCTATACTTTCCTTCTCATTTATGTAACTATGTGTTGATTGGTGTGTTTGACAATCTACTTGATTGAAATTTAAAAAAAAAATAACGTGATAGGGAATCTGGATTTAAGTTGTTCTTAAGAGTTAGAGGTCTTCATTCGAGTCCTTGGGAATGAAAAAAAAAATGTTTCCCCCAGAAATGGACCTTATAGTTAAAACATAAATTTATATTTGATCATACTCTAATACAGATATCAAACACTAAGCGAAAAATCAAACAAAAAAAAGTCCAAAAATTGAAGTGAACGGATGTACATATGTTAAAGTAGCTTTCATTTAAAATTTCCACAACAAGAACTTGGAAATGTTAATCTTTTTAGTAGGAATAGCTAGTGAATTTGTTATGGTTTATGAGATCAAAACTTACGATAGAAGTTATTTGAAACTAGAACGTATAGATTACGTATAGAAATTAAAGATTTCAAAAGTGGAAAACATAAAACATAAATTTGACTAAGAGTCTGTGAATTAAGCCTGTTTTGTAACGGTGATGACATCAAAGAGCCAAATTTTTAACAGATGATATAGATTATAAGTCATTTCTAATAGTTTAATGATACATCTGAGTCTTTTATATTTCATGTTTTTTTAGAAAACTTACCTTCAAACAACTAAATATTATTTACAAAAACTACAATCAAACACAACTGCATATATGTTGAAAAGCAAAATATATTTTAATAACTAAAGAGTCCTAACATATATGGTAAGAGGAAAATGTGTGGTGCGAGATGTTAGGAAAATTAATAATTAAGAAATCCTAAAAATATGGTAACAAGAAAATGTATGGTGAGAGATGGTAGGAGAATTAATAATTAAGAAGCCTTACATATATGGTAAGAGGTCTTAGAAAATTAATTATTAAGGAATTCTAAAATGTATGGTGAGAGATATTAGGAGAATTTATATGGTAAGATATAATAGGAAATTTTTTAATTAAAAGTCCTAAAATATATGGCAAGAGATATTAGAAAAATTAATTATTAAGAAATCCTAAAATATATGGTAAAAGAAAAATGTATGGGGGAGAAATATCAGGAAAATTAATAATTAAGAGTCCTAAAATATATGTTAAGAGAAAAATATATTTTAATAATTAAGGAGTCCTAAAATATATGGTAAGAGATATTAGAAAAATTAATTATTAAGAAATCTAAAATATATAGTAAGTGGAAAATGTATGATGAGAGATATTAGGAGAATTAATAATTAAGGAAACCTGTAAAATATATGGTAAGAGAAAATTAATAATTAAAAGTCCTAAAATATATGTTAAAGAGCAAAATATATTTTAAAATTTAAGGAATCCTAAATATGGTTAAAAGAAAATGTATTGTGAAAGATATTAAGAGAATTAATAATAAAAAAGTCCTAAAATATATGGTAACAGCAAAATAGATGGTAAGACATATTAGGAAAATTAATAATTAAGAGTCCTAAAATATATGTTAAGAGAAAAATATATTTTAATAATTAAGGAGTCCTAAAATATATGGTAAGAGATATTAGAAAAATTAATTATTAAGAAATCCTAAAATATATGGTAAAAGAAAAATGTATGGGGAGAAATATCAGGAAAATTAATAATTAAGAGTCCTAAAATATATGTTAAGAGAAAAATATATTTTAATAATTAAGGAGTCCTAAAATATATGGTAAGAGATATTAGAAAAATTAATTATTAAGAAATCCTAAAATATATGGTAAAAGAAAAATGTATGGGGAGAAATATCAGGAAAATTAATAATTAAGAGTCCTAAAATATATGTTAAGAACAAAATATATTTAAAAAATTAATTAGTGTTATAATATATGGCAAGAGAAAAAAAAAAATATGATAAGAGTTGCAAGGTTTTATCCCATCAACATAATTATAAATAGTTCTGAATTACTTCAAATGTGAAGTTTCATATTGACTGCTTGACGCAATAGAAGAGGTAATTTCATTTCCTCTCAAATTTTGACCACTTAAAATTTTTCTTTGTATACGTAAAAAAATAAAATTCTTTGTATAATTAAAAAAAAATTCCTAAATTATAAAAGGCAATCACTTCTATAGAAAATATTACTATTTCATGATTTAGTGGTACATCTATTGTGTTGTTAACCTCTTGGTAGATAACTTTCAGTTTTATTTCATAATCTTTCATGTTATTATTAATTTGTTACAAGTATTTGCGTTATATTATTGTTCTTATATATAATGTAATTCGTTTTCATTTATCTTATCGTTTGTTTTTAAGTTGTTATGGCCAAGCGTCCATTACAATAATATGAAAAATTCAAAAAACAACTAGTATAGATTATGTTTGGAATGATTTGAATCTCTCCACCCTTAATCAAACGTCTCGCGATCGAGATTTTGAAAAGAGAACAAAAATTTAACCGCGTCTCTCTTAGATTTCAAAAGTGAATGTGAAACGTTAGCTACTTTGTCTCTTTCTTGTTCACGTTTCTTTTATTTTCTATAATAATAAATAAATATGTCATACTCATTTTGATAAATCATTCCTATTTTACAAATTATAGTTGTAAAAATTAATCATTCATAGTGCAGAAAAGATGGGAAGCTCTAGAGTTGAGGAAAGTTATGACAGAATGAGTGAATTAAAAGCGTTTGATGATACTAAGGCTGGTGTCAAAGGTCTTGTTGATTCTGGAATCACTAAAGTACCTCAAATATTCATTCTACCGCCAAAAAACAGGGTGAAAACATGTGAAACACACTTTGTTTTTCCAGTGATAGACCTTCAAGGCATCGATGAGGATCCGATTAAGCATAAGGAGATTGTGGACAAAGTTCGAGATGCATCGGAGAAATGGGGTTTTTTCCAAGTGGTTAATCATGGAATTCCAATATCCGTCTTGGACAAAACGTTGCAAGGAACACGACAGTTTTTCGAGCAAGATACTGAGGTTAAAAAACAGTATTAAACTCGAGATACTGGGAAAAAGATGATTTATACTAGCAATCTTGATTTGTATAAACCTTCTGTTCCAGCAGCAAGTGGGAGAGACACAATTTTCTGTTTCGTGGCTCCGAATCCTCCCAGTCCACAAGAATTTCCAACTCCATGCGGGTACATATGTTCATTTCTTAATCCGAATTAAATTAAACGTATCGTGACAGATGATTTATTTATGCTTATCGAGACAGACCTTCAGACAATTAATCATGCTCTGTTATTACTCTGTTTTGCTCTGTTATTACTCTGTTTTTATAAAAATATGTCCTGTTTCAATGCAGGGAAGTACTAATGGACTATTCCAAGGATGTGACGAAATTGGGATTTTCGTTGCTTGAATTATTGTCTGAAGGTCTCGGTCTGGATCGTAGTTATCTGAAAGATTATATGGATTGTTTTCATCTTAGTTATTCGTGCAATTACTATCCACCATGTCCTCAGCCAGAACTTACCATGGGCACCATTCAACATACCGACATTGGTTTTGTAACGGTGCTTGTACAAGATGATATCGGAGGACTCCAAGTTCTTCACCAGAATCATTGGGTTGATGTTCCTCCTACACCTGCTTCTCTAGTGGTGAATATTGGAGATTTTCTGCAGGTTAGTAGTCGATATCATATACAAAATTAATCGCGGAAGCCATCATATAACATTTGCGTATGTTTTTGCAGCTGTTGTCAAATGACAAGTACATAAGTGTTGAGCACAGAGCAATTTCAAACAAAGTTGGATCAAGATTGTCAGTTGCAAGCTTCTTCGGTGAAAGTCCATGGCAATCTTCCAAGCTTTATGGACCCATAACTGAATTGTTATCAGAAGAAAATCCACCAAAATATCGCTCAACCACAGTGAAAGACCACACTAGTTACCTCCATAATAGAGGTGTAGATGGAACTTCTGCATTGTCGCGATACAAGATCTAATCATAATAATAATAATAATAATGTTATCTATTTTATGCTAGCTATTTGTCGGTTGTATTTTATACTTGTGCAGATTGTACCTTTGAATTTGAAGTGTCGTTTTTGTATTAGTGAGACAATTTTTACCAAAGGGGACTCCTATGGTAGCTATTCAAAAATCGAAATATATGTTGCATTAGCAACAACCAAAAAAATTGTCTCAGTATGTACCTATACCTTACATTTATTGTTTTTTTTAATGTGTGAAATCATAAGCTCAAAGCGACATTTATTTTGAGACGAAGAAAGTATATTTTACAATGCTCTATACTCTCCTTCTCCGGTATGTAACTATGTGTCAATTGGTGTTGTTTGACAATCTACGTTCACCAAAGAGATAACTAAGATCGAGACAAACAAGACATATTTGTAAAAAAATAGAGTAACAACAGAGTAGGGGTGGGCATAAATATACCGAAAAACCGAACCAAACCAAACTATTTCGGTTCTTCGGTGTTTCGATTCGGTGTCGGTTCTTTTTTTTTGGAACTTCGGTTCGGAGTTCGGTGTAAGGGTCCCGAAACTATGGTGCACCGAAGAACTGAAGTTTTATTAAATAAATTTAAAAATATTTAAATTATATTTTTTAATAATGCTTATATATTTTGACTCAAAATATTTACCTGGCCCATTTCAATTTTTAAATTTTGGAGCCTAAACAAAACAGTAAAGGGCACAGTTTATCATTTACACTTCAAACAACCTAAACAAAACTATTTTGATGCTATTACTTTTATTGTTAGACTGTTAGTTGTTACTTTGAAGTTTGAAGTGTGAAGTGAACAACAATTGTTATTTTATCATATTCCCTCTTTATTTTTATTAACACCGAAAAATCGATTTAAAAACACCGAACTAAACTGAACCGAACCGAACCGATCTAGTTTGGTTTGAAATATGGTGCACACTTTTCTAAAACTGAATACCGAAGAATCGAATCAAAATTTGATTAAACCGAACGTCCACCCCTACAACAGAGTATGCTTAATTTGCTCTCATGGACCGGATCTTTTCAATTTCAGATAGTCAACCAATTGAGCACACTTTCCTTCTCTTTTAAATGTGAAAACATTTGCTCTTGGGAATACTTAGTTCCCATATATCATTTTAAGGAAAATGAACTCGACTCTACTCTTTCTCAACTCAAGTGCTCAAGTCTTAAAACTAGTTTAGAAAAAGTTGTAAAAGACTTCTCAAAATAGGGTTCATGCCGAATGATGGACGTGAACGACTCAATTCAAGGTTTTCAATAATCATATAAAGAACTCGATACTCGGAACTCAACAACTCAGAACTCAAGAACTTCAATGATACTACTCATTTCAAGAACTCAAAGGTACTCAATTTACGAAGTTCATGCAGAATTTATGGATATGAACAACTGGACTCGAGGGTCTACATAACAATATGGAACTCATGTATCCGACTCTTCTCATTCTTATACTTACTTCCTCAAAACTTAGCTCAAATCGATAGTTGATCTCAAAGGATTCACAATTGAACCCAAAGACTTTCTTGAACTCTACTCTTAACTCTCTCTTGAATGTGAATTATGAATTCAAGAGCTATGGTTCATGATATGAAGGGTCTAGGTAATAGTGTAGACTCATCAAAACATTCTCCTCACTCTCATACTCACTTACTTGAGTCTTGAAACAAGTTATTAGAAATTGTAGAACACTCCTCAAAACGACTCAAAGGGGCTTTCTCAAAATGTTCGAAAGAACTCTCAAGACTCGACTCTTAACTCTATCTTGAATTTGAATTATGACTTCAAGGTTATGATTCATGTTATGAACGATTTCTAAGTGTTTAGAAGTAGTTTAGAATCAAAAGGGAGTGAAGGTACATTTTAAAAGAACTCAAACGAAGGAACCGATTGCAAACTGGAAGGGGCAGGCGACCCTGGCGCATTGAGTGGCGCGGGGAGCCAGCCCCTAAACTATATAACATAATTTAGGGCGCACTGGCTGGCGCATCCCAACCCAGAAAATTCGACGAATTTCTTTGCTAATTTTCTCACCCTAACTCGCCTAGAATCGAACGATTTCTTCCCCAATCACTTGGATTCGATTACTTTGAATAAGTACACTCTAATCTACTTAATACAACCCTCAAAACACTCACTTTCATCTCAAGAAATCATCAAAACCCCAACACAATAAGATTTAGGATGAACTTCAAAAACACTTCTCAAGAACTCATCAAGAACTCTAATCTTTCAACTTCAAGAATGAAATTTCGCTGAAAATAACATGATTGGAGTGTCGGTGAACAAACCCAACACTATGAAAGCTTACATACCTCTTATGGATTAAACCCATGGTGAAAATCCGTAACAAAACTCAAGAACCTTGACGAACGCCTTGATCCTTTCCTCTTTTTTCCTTTTTTCTCTTCTTGAACTCTCAACTAAAACCCTAGGCGTATATTAGGATTATAAAATTGAACCTAATAGGATTAGAACCTTAAAACCTTACTAAAAACAAATTAAATCTGATTTGGTAAGAAAACGACCAAAATACCCCTTACTATTTTCGGGTAACTTTCCTTAACTGGACA
>NW_006239103.1:966593-975366 GCF_000226075.1 Solanum tuberosum
TGACTTCAAAAGGGAATATCTCACTCATTCGACCTTGAAACTTAACAAACTCGGTGGCGTTGGAAATATAATTCAAAGACCTTTCATTTTACATCTTATGGCACGCATAAATCATCATGTACTGAGAGTTATGGTCTTTTGAAGTTGACCTAAAATATAGAAGAGCTTAGGAATGACTTCAATGAATTCTCTCTAGTTCTTCTTGGAACTCAAGGTGCTACATCTAGTGACCTTAGCACTTAGGAAAAATTTAAATTCCTTGGTAAAAACTTACTCACTACGAAGGATGATTCGAGTCTTAGCTCAAAAAATTTCCAGGGTGTTACACATACTCTTCCTAAGGATAGCTTGCACTAGTATCATGGTATACTTGCATAGTAGCATGACTTGGTTAGGCCAAATCATTTAATGGTAGTTAGGATGGAGCAATAGTGCTCTTCCTTGAATAGCTTGGACTTGCATGATACTATGCTTTCCATGGAAGCTTGGTCTAGCCTAATAGGATGTTATTCCTTGGTTGCCTAGAAATGATTACTATTAATCATTTCTGTATGATGGCCTAAAGTGGTACTTAGTATGGGTGGTATTATGGGGTCTTATCCATGCATTGCACAAGTATGACTTGGAGTTATTTATGGAGTGTTTCTCTTATATGTTGTATGCTTAGCTTGGATTAGTAAAGTAGTATTCTTCCATAGATAATGATTTAGCTTGGATTGGTAAGATGATATGACTTTCGTGAATAGTAGAAATAGCTAAGGATTGACTAGTCCTCAATCAAAGTAGCATAGTTATGATGAAACAAGGTTACTTCAAGGAAGTATCGTAAGTATGTTTTAAGATGAGATTTACTTGTTATGATGATAGATTAGCTTGGATTGTTGCTATAGTTGCCTTCATTGATATGTTTGACTAAAGGTGAAGGTTCCCTTGTCTATGAGAATTAAGCTAAGAATGAGATCCAAAGATGGTAAGTAAGATTATGATGGCCTAAAAGTGATACTTAGTATGGGTGAGATTATAGGGTCTTATCTATGCATTGCACAAGTATGACTTGAGGTTACTTGAGAAATAGTTCTCTTATGTTATGAAGATCTAAGTAATAGCTATGCTTATGAATATGATGTATCTCTTATATTTATAGATTATGCCTTATGTTGACTAATGCTTATATTATGTCTATATTGGAGATTATGCTTATGATCATGTTGTTATGCTCTTATGATGTTATGCTAGCTATCATATTTAGTACAATTTGTACTAACCATACTCTTGCCTACATTCTTATCAAATGTAGGGTCTGGTGATCTTGAGTTCCATCTCCATGGCTAGGTTTCTAGTAGAACAAGGAGTTGAAGACTTGGTGAGTCCTCATAGCATCGAGTATGTGATCACATTTCCTTTATGTCTTTCTTTTATGTTTTAGAATTTTGTATGAGCTGCGTCCCAAATATATTCAAGTTGTTTTAGATGGTTTGAGACAAAGTGTTATAGACTTCCACTTGCTTTTATAAAAGACTTCGATTGTATGGGAAAATGTTTTTAATTTTTGCACTTTTCTATTATATTATGTTATGATATGCTACGTGACTTACATTGAGTCCTTCGGGGTTCTATGTGCCATGTTACATCTAGGGTGTACCCCTGGGCCGTGACAAACTTGGTAATCACAACACGAGGTTTAGAATGGTTCTAGGATGTCTCAAACTATGTCTAGTAGAGTCTTGTTCATAAGTGTTAAGCGTGCCACATTTATGAATGTGAAGCTATTATATGATTAGGAAATCTTACTTATTTACTCTCTAACCCGTGCCATAGAGTTTAACTCTATTAGGTCTTTCTCCTAACCCGTGCCCTATGGTTTTCAGGATATGACTACTACAAGGGCTCATGCTAGGAGGAACGAGGAAGGCAATGATGAGCAAGAAGTTCTTATCCAATCTCCTCCTCAAGCTCCAATTGATCCTTCGGCTATGTCGAATGCGGAGATTAGGTCGGCCTTTCAAATGTTGGCTCAAGCCATGACGGCACAAGTGAATAGGAAGGTGGTAGCTCCGGTGAACCCAATAGTGGGCATGGCTGCTTCAAGAGTGAGGGATTTTATGAGGATGAACCCTCTGAAGTTTTATGGCTCCAAAGTGGAATAGGATCCTAAAGGGTTTATATATGAGGTTTATAAGGTACTTGCTATCATGTGGGTGACTTCGGTAGAAAAAGCGGAGCTAGCCGCTTACCAATTGAAGGATGTTGCTCAAATATGGTATAAACAATGGAAAGATGGGAGGCTAGTAGAAGCGGCTCCATAGAGTGGGAAGTGTTCAAACTAGCATTTCTTGATAGGTTCTTTCCCCGAGAGTTGAGGGAAGCTAAGGTGGAAGAGTTAATTAACCTTAGGCAAGGTAGCACGAGTTTTAAAGAGTATGCCCTAAAGTTCACTCAATTGTCCAAGTATGCTCCAACTATGGTGACAGATTTGAGGGATAAGATGAGTAGGGTTTTGATGGGCGTGTTATATATGGTAGCAAAAGAATTTCGTACGACAATGCTCCATCATGATGTGGATATCTCACGTCTTATGGTGTACGCCCAATAAATTGAGAAGTCAAAACTCGAGAAAAAAAATAGGGAGGTGAAAAGAGTTAGGACCGGTGATGAGAACTTCTCCAATGCTAGATCCGATGGACAAGGTATACATAAGTTTAAACAAAGGTATTCCGGTCAAGATGTTCCTAATACCCCTAGATTTAACCAAGAGAAAGGTGGTGGGTTTACATTACCTAAGCCTACTTGCACCAAGTGTAGAAGGAATCACCATGGTAGGTGCCTAGCCGGCATGGATGGTTGTTATGATTGTGGAAAAAGTGGTCACAAAATGAGAGATTGCCCGGTGCTTAAGGCTAAGGGAAGAGAGGATAAGAAAGTTGCTTTTAGTGGTTCGGATGGGAATGCTCCAAAGAAGAATAGGTTTTATGCTCTCCAAGCTAGAGGTGAACAAGAGTGTCCTCCGGATGTTGATACCGGTATGTGCCTTATGCTTTACTAGATTCCGATATTGTTTAATCTTTTGTGACTTTATATGTTAGACTTCAATGTTGTCTTGAGTATGAGTGGGCTACGTTATTGTTATATGTTGTTGATAGTAGAACCCTACTTGGCCATTTTGAGCTTTGGATATGTTGGTGAAGACTTGAAGAATAGGGTGTTTAGATAATGCCTAGATATGATAATTGAGTAGATTCCTATGAAGGGTAGTTGTATAGTTCATCATGGTTTGGAGTCATATTGTGTGATGAATGTGAAAGCTTAGTGATAACTTAATCCGACCTTAGTTGAATTGAAATAAATGATGCTTAGAAAGTCCGTTTAGGCTTGCTCCCAAGGGGGAGATGATGTGCTTAGTTAGCAAGGTCGTTGAATGTTCTTAATGTTCATGGTTTAGCTATATATGAAGTCATGTGAGTTTTAGGTGTTTCCATGATCTTCTTATGTGATGCATGTTCATAAAAACTAGTGTTTTGAAAGAAAATGAGTTTACATGATTTATTTCCTCATGTTGTAGTGCATTGAGTATAAGTTGCCTATAGACTTCATGAGGTGAGTTGATGAGCATGCCTTAGTTCGGAGTTGAGAGATTCCTCCAAGAATAGATGCTTTTGAGAGTAAATTGCATATGAGCTTCATGAGAGTGTGTTGAGCACGTTTTAGTTCAGAGATGGTAGTTCCTCCTTGAACATGAGTAGATGTTAAATTTTATGCATTTTTGGGTTGTTGGATGTAGTTCTTTTTTCCTTGTATTGCATTGAGTATGTTTAGCTTGGAGTTGATGTTTTCCTCATTGGTTGTGTGCATTTAGATGTGTTGTATGCATGATGGGTTGCTAGTCTAGAGTCATGACCTTAAGAAGTGCCTAGAACGTCATTCGAGGATGAATGTTCCCAAGGGAGAGATATTGTAACACCTCGCAAACTAGTAGGCTATACAAGAGCTTGACGTGACGGTTAGAGTTGTGAATAACTCCCCGTACATAAAATGAAGGGTTTCGGATTAGAACGTCAAGGTACAACTCCTCAAGGACCAACCAAGGGCCCTTGAAATGGACCTTAGCAAAACTGCCCAAAACAGTGACCTACGTGGGGACCTACCCCCCGTTGGTCCACCCACACCCCGTGGGTGAGGGTTCGTAGGCCAAGGACTCAAAAACCAAGCTCCAGTAAACCCACCCATGGTTCACCAGCACGCCACGTGGGTCTATCCACGGACCGTGGTCGTGGGGTTGTGGGTGGTCACCTATAGGCAGTTTCAAAGGATTAGTTAGGGGTACTTTGGGGTTTTCAAGTTTTAAGTAGGATTAAGTGGTGTCGTTTTAACCTTACTTAGACCAACTATATAAGACAATATGATCTTGAGAAACCTATCTCTAGATTACATCATTCAATACAATTTGTATATTAAATTCTCTTATTTCAATCTTTATTAATATCTAAATACTTATGGTGTCCAAATTCAATCCAATTCATCATTATCATTCTCTTATAAATCAACATAATAGCTTCAACAACTTTTTAACCCCTTCATCAGTAGCTTTCTCCCCTTTCAATTTTATCTTCTCACTCAATTGCATTGCCTTCAAATTTACTTGTTTCCTAGTCTTCTCCTCTACCACCTTCCTTATTCCTTTTTCCACCTCTTCTTTCATTATTTTCCCATTTTCACCTCTCAAAATCTCCACCCCTATTCCAAGTTCCTCCACTAATCTTGAATTCAATGGTTGATCATGATTAATAGGCATGGCTATTATTGGTATGCCAAAACTCATGCTTTCTAAAATCGAGTTCCATCCGCAATGAGTTATAAAACCTCCAATGCTTGAATGGTTCAAAATTAGACTTTGTGGTGCCCATCCTTCAATAACCATCCCTTTTCCCTTTGTACTTTCAAGAAAACCTTGTGGAACCATTTCTTCCATTGTTGTGTTCACCCCTTTTGGAAATTTGATTGTCCAAATAAAATTAACTTTGCTTAGCTCGAGCCCTTTTGCTATTGCTTCAATTTCTTGCTTTGACAAGAAGCTTTCACTTCCAAATGATACATAAACACATGATAATTTATCCTTCTTATCTAGCCATGATTGAATTGTCCCCCAATCCTCCTCCTCACCTATGGTCGCCTCGCGAATTAATGGTCCAATTGGTATCAACTCCTTCTTTCCTATGGTAGAAACATAATCTATATACTTTCCCTCAATATCCCTACAAGTGTTCAACAAAATAATGTTGTGAGATTGTTCAAAAGATTTAAGGATCATGTATGCAAAAGCTTTCTCATCACGTGGTTTTATCGGTTGTATGCCTAATTTCTTGATCTCACAGTCATGAAGGTATATGGAAGTAAAAGGAAATGATGTAAGGTTTGAAGTCCCATGAAGAAATTGGTGGTAAAGGTAGGCAAGACCTGAAGTTGAAGAAACATAAAACATAATAGCATGAATATTACATGATGAAGCCATAGTTGCTACCCATGGTTGGAACCCATCATATATAATCAGGTTAGGTTTTAGGGTTTCAATTATGCTTGGAAATTCGGAAGAAGCCATTTGGAAGGCTTGAATGAGAGTGGAATGGAGATGGGGAGGGAGGTCTTTAGTTGTATGGTAGTGAGGAGGTAACTCATGCAAATAAGGCAAGTGAAATTCAACAAGTTGTATGGAGAGATTATAATTAGTTGAGTTTTTATCTAGGGTTTCCTTGATAGATTTGAGAATAATTGATGTAGAAAGAAAATATATGTGAAAATTCATTTTTGATAATTTCTTGGCTAGTGCCAAAAAGGGATTTACATGGCCAAAACCTAACCATGGAAATATTAGGATACTAGGACTATTTTCCTTAATTCTCTCCATGGATGGAATAATTATGGAAAAATTTATAAAGCATATATCATAGTTTTATAGGTTAGAAAAAGTTTAGCTATATGGAAAATATTTTTTAAAAATTCTATTAATTATACTAGTTATACTAGGCATGACAAGTGTACTCTTCAAATAAAGTTCAAATTTCTGTATGTATTGTAGTTGCGTGACGGCTAATGATTTACTATTATATAGAACATAATCATATATATAAAGGTGGATCTAGGATTTGGAGGTCAGTGGGTGTCATAACGTTCAAGCAAGATAAAAGGATCGGTTGCTTTAATTTTAGGTTACAATTCGGGTTATTGATTTTATTTTATTTTATAAACAAATCGATCAAATATGCATGTTAGTAATATTTTCTTTTAGATATCCTGAGATTAGAGATAACTAAACAATTCAATTTTTATTTCATTTTTGGAATTAGATGTCTTATTCACTGAAACTTTGAGAAAAAAAAGATTTTTCACATTAAAATTTGAGCTTGTATAAACCATCTAATAATATTAACATAATATATTCATATACCATTGACTTTATGTGTTGTTGGAGATATATAGTAAGAAAAGAATAAAAATTGTAGTTTCAGCCTAGTCATCTTACTTAGCAAGAACGTCGGTGAAGATCGATAGAACCTTTAAATTAAAAAAAACTCTAATAATAATATTCATCATTTTTAAAACTTGTATTTTTTAAAAACTACTATTTAAATATATTCTTAATAATATTTATTTGACGTTCATAATTCAGTACTCATTAGTTGATAAAAAATAAACATGTAACACGCATATCAAGAGATTAATAATTAGTGCAAGAGAAAGTAAAAAAATTAAAAATTAATTATGAAAAGAAGTCAATTTGAATTAATAAAGAATAGTAAATAAATAAGAATGAATGGAGAGAAAAATTAAGCCCTTTACACACTAATGAAAAAGACAAAAAAGAAAAGAAAAGAAAAAAAGGAGCAAGCAAAAAATTAGGTGTTGGCAGCGAGATTCGAACCCGCATTGGTTGTGTGCAAGGGAGAATTTAAGTGTAAAAAATGGGACATCGAAACCCGTGGTCATCCGACAAAACTCGATATATTATTTGTATAATTCTTAAAATATGTAAATTTTCAAATAATGGAACACATGATAACAAATTAGTGGATGGTTCACTAGTTCGAGTGTTGGTTTTTGATTGTGAGGTTGAGGGTTCGATCTCTAGAGAAGATTTATTTTTAAAAATTAATTAAAAAGCACCATTGTATGTTATTTTTTTGAAAAATTTTCATCTTCCTTCTGTAAAGTGTACTTTTAAATTTCTTGAGATGCAAAATTGCATATACATTTATATATATATATATATTCCAATGCATTGATTTTTTCTTGTAACATAGTACTCGAGATATATCAAACTTTTAATAATTTTTTCCTTGAATATTTTTTTTTTCGCAAATCGTATTTAATAGTTATCTTATGAAAAACCTATAATCTATTATTGCTAAAATAAATGAGGCCCTCAAATTTGAGAGCCTAAAATGGTTGTCTTTTTCATAAAGGGGCGGCCGGTCCTGAAAATGGTGCACCCGTCTTTTTAAAATTCTGAATTCGCCTCTGGCTGTGTGGCACACCATCTCCTTCGCAAATTGAGTTGTTCTGCATTTCAGTTACTAGGTGGCAAACGTAATATATATTGAATTATTAGACATATATACATATATATACAACATTTTTTACGAGATCATTGGGAGCCGTGGCACCCCCACCTATCCACGTAGATCCGCCCCTATATATATATATGCCAACAACAAAAAGGACTAACACTGCAATACTTAATTGTACAATATGTTATGTGAGTTGTACTATTTATATTTTAACCACATTTACCTTTATTTTACCTTATCAATATTTAGGAATCAATTCTTATAGTGTTAGGAGAACCATATTTATAGAAAAGGGATTTAACTATCATCTTTATTTCCCCCAAATTATTTCTTGAATGAGCGTCAATTGTCACATGTCTAATATTGATATCAATGACTTAGATTCAATTAATTGAGGGCTATAACAATAATTTATGTAGAGTGGAAAAATAGGTAATTAATTGAGGGCTATAACAATAATCCATGGTGGCTATTTTCCAAAGAAATTTGGCTACAATTGCAATTCAAAATTAGGCAAAAAAAAAAAGAGCAAACAAACTAACAATTCAAGTCACCCAAAACCAGCTAATTCATGCGTGCTACAGAGGCAAGCATATGGATTGTGTTTCTTCACATTGTTTGGTTTGAAGCATTAAAAATAGTATGTATTGCATTAAAAACAATTATTTACAAAGATACCCTTCACTTTTATGGTGGAGAAGATGGAAAAAAAAGTTTTGAGGTGCAATTGAGTCTTTTATCATGTTAATGCATGCATTAAAACCATTGCATTGCTAATACCTAAAAATTCATGGTATTAGTAATGCACACCTTAATACACAATAGAGTGTATAACTAATGCAAGCATTAGTTATACATAGGTTGAAAAATAGTTCCAAACAAGGTGCTAGGAATACACAAGGCTAATACATGCATTATTTTTCCTAATAACTCTAGGGGTGGCAATTTCGATCCATATTAATGAAATGAGTCTATTTTATCCATATTTAATGACTTGGATCGCTCATATTTTAATTGGATAAATATGGGCTTCAAGCTATTTTAAGAGCTCCTACAAATATGGTCAAAATGGGTAAAATATGGGTATCCATATTGACCCATAATTGATCACTCACTTCTCCTTCCACTCAAAATTCTAAATTGTGCTAAAAATAAAAATTCTAATATTAATTTTTAATTTTCAAAAATATTAATTTATTATTCAAAAAAATTAG
>NW_006239103.1:975654-984940 GCF_000226075.1 Solanum tuberosum
TGGGGGGGGCGGGGGTTGGGGGTGGGGGTACAGGGGTGGGGTGGAAGTGGTAGGGTGGGATGGTAGGGGTTGAGGTATTAATAACTTAGCTTTGATTTAATATTTTTTTGCTTTAAGAGATTAAAGTGGGTTACAACCATTTTATCCAAATCCATATTTACCCATTATTTATATTTACCCATAATGTATATGGTGGATTGTGATCCAATCCATTTTAACTCAATCCATCCAAATTCGATCCAAACCACCCATTTGCCACCCCTAATACACTCTACCAAATGACCCCTAAGTGTATTAAAATGTGTGATAAATGTATTATTCATCAATAAATCTTGTATTATATGTGTTTTATAAATTGTTGTCACGACCCAACCCACCGGGCCGTGCGGGCACCTACTCTAACATCTAAGTAGGAGAACCCTCGATTTCCAAAACAGTTTTAAGACATGCGGAAGATTTTAAGAAAGCTGAAGAACAATAATATTCATAAGATTTTCATAAAATAAGGGTTTTGACAACAATATGAGTTAAGACTTTTAAAGTAATTAACACTCCAGGGATCTAGTCTAAACAGGTACAAGAGCTACTAAGAGTACAAGGTATAACAAATCATAAATGACGCAACTCCCAACATGCGGAAGGAAAAGTAGAAGTTGTTGGAGATTGCCTTCGTCTTCACCTACGAAACATCACTGATCTTGCAACCAGACTATGCCAAAAAGGCATAGCAAGAGTAGTATCAGTACAATCACATGTACTGGTAGGCATCATCGGTCAACCCGATACCCACCACATAATATAAGAAATCGACTAGCAAGAACATGCAATAAGACTGTTCGCTCCTCTACCTTTATATTTTCCTACCCTTACCATTCCGGATATTAATATCATACTAGCATACTTGACTCTAACCCTTTACTCGCTTCATTCTTACTCATAGCTTAACCGTCTATCTCTTATGAGAGATTCTGGATATGACCACTACCAACCGATCAACACTCATGATACACCCTTAGTTCATTCCCAACACCACTCAACTTGTAACCCTATAGTACTTCTATCAAGACTTGTTAACCGTTTCAATGCTACCTCCTTTCGAGGGAAAAACCCAACTATTAACACTACAGCATAACACCACCCCATCCTCAATGACAATACACATGACCATCTTTCTAAAATAGCAACAACACCCAGGGGTGGCCACTTTGTCCAAGGATGTCCAATTGGACATCCTTCATCGAAAAATTATACGATATATACACGTAAAGTTTTGAGTTATATTGGCATATATGGTATTTTGGACACCCTGAAATAACAAAGTGACCCGCAGTGGAGATGGCAAGAGCTGTCACAAGTCCACTCGCTGCCCCAGTTCGATTCCCTGCATAAGCGTTTTCGTTTTTCTATAATTATTTTGCCTTCTTGAAGTTTGTAAGTAAATCAACATGCGTAAGTTTAACATAAATGTTCAGTAGCTTAGTGGTAAATAGTGTCATACTTGTCTTAAGTGACCCAAGTTCAAATCTCACCTCCAATAAGGATTTTTTTTAATTAAAATTGAATTATTTCCTTAAATTTTAATACATTTTCCTTGTGGAATAAAATTTCCTTATATTTTTAATACCTTTTTTCTTAAAATTTTAATACATTTTTCTTTTGGAATAAGGTTTTCATTGAAAAAAAATCCTTAAATTTTAATACCTTTTCCTTGCGGAATAGGATTTCCTTATATTTTAATACCTTTTTCTTTGTGGAATAAGATTTTCTTAAATTTTAATACATTTTCCTTTTGGAATAATATTTTCTTTCTCTACAAATAGAAGACCCATTTACCCAAATTATATCATAATATTATTGAAAATAGAATCTCTATAAATCATCGATTTTTTTTTTAAAATACTATTCAAAGTTTGGACCCTCTTCATAAGATTCTTGGCTACGCCACTGACAACACCGAGACTCTTGGTCCCCACTTATCATATCACAATCCGATTAGGGGCTCTACCATTCACAGTTCATTTATTAAGAGATATACCCAATTACCTTACAACACCATGAACTTACACATAAGAACATAATTAACAGTCAAGTTATCTTTTTAGGAAACATTCCCAATTCCACATTATCTGTTGACACCAAATTTTAACCCTCCCCGATAGAAATTAATTTTCGAGCTTCTTAGATCCCAAACGATTTGGAATAATTAGTTTATAAATTTCAAATATATTTCAAGATCTTAAAGTGATTTAGTCACCTTAATAATATTTTAGATAAGAAATAGCTTTTATGTAATTGATTATGTAATTAATAACTTTTGAATATTTAAAAATCATTCAAAAAAAAGATTTTACACTTTTTAAGTTAAATATTTTATTAATTTAATTTAGTTTAAATTATGTTTTATATTTTGAATTAATTCATTTTATAATTAAATTAATTATTTTATTTTGGTTAAAATTTAGAAGCTCGTTAATTAATTAATATTAATTTATCTCATTTGATTGCTAGAAGAATTCACCGATTAATTTCAATTCAACTACGTTTTTAACCTCAATTGGTCATAATTTTAATTCTTTATAATTGCAATTATAGCCATTTCTTATCTTAGCCTCCAATTCTTTAAAACCCAAAAATTGAGCCATTTATTCATACCAAAATACAAATCAGTAGCCCCTTTTTTTTCAATCAAGTTCCCAGGCCCAATTTTTTTTCTCCAAATCTCAGCACAACAGTAAAATATACCCGACCCGACCCGACCCTTTTCCTTCTCAAAAGAAACCCAGGTGCTCAACGTCAAACAGCAGCTCCAAACGTTCACAGAAACGACAACAATAACGGATACCCAATTTACGGCGTGAACACGACGTCTTCAACAATTCCAAGCGGCATCAATTTCAACTTCACGATTCCGTCAAAATACACGGAAATCAAGCAGCGGCGGAAATCACGGCAAAAAGCAGATCGCTTTGTCGTCTTCTCCAATTACCTCGACAAAAAGGTTTATTTCGAAGTGTAAGCTTTATTTTCTTTCTCCAGGTTGCATATGCACTGTTTCCAGCTTTTTTCTGCAAGTTTGCCTTGTATTGTTCATCTTTTTGTCTCTTAAAATGTTGTATCTTGGAATTTCGTATGCCAGCCATGTCGTTGCTTGGGGGCTAGTTTGTCGTTCATTGCCTCCGTGTGCTTTATTCTTCCGGCCGGAAACCTGTTTAAATGGAAAATAATTTACCTTTGGGGCTGTAATTTTGGCCTTTGCTATTTGTTTAAGATCAAAGGATCCAGTGACCTATTGGCTGATTTTCTTTTTTGGAAGATTAAACTTAGTAATAGCTCTGGTTTTGTTTCCCATACTCATAGTAGCTTTATTTGCCTGCATCCCTTGTTTGAATGTTTTTTTCGAAAACTTAGTGTTATTTGCTATTTACATGTGTTAACTTTGTCCATTTTTCTCTATTTCACATGTGATATCCGAATGAGTCTAATGGACTCCCATTTCTTGCATATTCCTCTCAATCTCTTTAAAAGCCGCGAAGGAGAACTATTAATGAACTATTAGCACTATTGGTTAGACATTAGGACAGATACAGAGGGCAAGAATTGAGCCAAAAGCCCAAAGAATGAAATTTAGTTATTAGGACAGGTACTAAATATTGGACCAACAGTCCAAAACGAAATTAGCCCCAATTACTAGCTCAGGCGAAGAGAAAATCAGACTTGGGCCCAAATCTCTTTTCTTTTACCATCCGTATTCCTTAGTTGTTTACTTATTATTTGCTACTAATCTTAAAGTTTTCAAAATTCAATTCCCCAAAAGAATAACCGTTTTGTGTTAACTATTTAAAATTAAACAAATATCTATTTTTGCTTGACTTTTAAATAATTACTTAGTAAGTATTCTTATAATATTTTCCCTTTCCCCTAGAAAATGATTTTAAGTTTTAAATTATTTATTTCTGCAACTTAATCAAGCATGCTTATCTTTTTAGCTAAATAGTTAATTACCGAATAATTGCGTGTTCGCGGGCATTTCGGGTGCTTTCAAATCCTTTTCGAAATGTTAATGTGAACCCCGAACCTCCTTTAAATATTTTCATTAGATTTACTGTTTTAATCTTTTGAAAAAATAATTTTCTTAATTAGTGGCGACTCTAAAACCTCATTTTTTTTAAAAATAAATAAATAAAACATTATCAATATTACACATATTTGACAAGTCAATGGTCCTCTCATGGAACCCAAGCCCAAACTGTTAGTGTGCCAGATCGTGACACCCGATTCAATATGTATGTCGGTACGTGACATTCGATCCAATATGTATGTCGGTACGTGACATCCGATCCCAGTTAATGTGTTGGAACGTAACACCCGATCCATTCAACAAGCCACAATCACAATGCACATTCTCAAAATCATACAATCAAGTGTTGGTTCAAGGCATACAATCACCCATTCATACTAATTCGCATTTAATGTGATCAACAGTGCAACATTCGCATACATATATGCATCACAATGAATCAAACACTAACATACATCACACAAACATGACATCAAGCATTCACCTACCCTAGTTCATGGAGTAGTACTTTCTCCTACGGTATATGTCTGATACAACCCTACGAATATATGTTTAATCATCTCCTTTCAGTGCACAAAAGCCTACACATGAATTCTACCGTCCATTACCAATATACTATGCAGTGAATTACAAATTTATACTACTCAATTAATAAAATTCAGCCTACCTGGGTGCTAAGCAGTTGCACGGGATTATAGCTTCAATTCTGATTTTTGAGCGACGGGACGGTGAATCTTGACCGGAAGTCCGCAATATATCAACCTCCTTATGCTAGAAATCTCTTTCTCCTTCCTTCCCAAGCCTAGAGCAGCCTTAAAAGGGTTTCTGGGGTAATCCTGCCTCTTTTTGGTGTTTTTGGAAAAATGAGAAAATCAGACTTTGCGTTATTTACAATCTGTCTCGCCCATCCTGCTATGGCGGCAACTTATCTTGCTAGAGCGCCACCGCCCTAGCGGCATCAGGCCCACTCTGGCAGGCTGGGAGACCAAAATTTCCTCAATATTTTTCATTTCCTAATTAACGACAGTTCGAGTCGTTACAAGTGTTCTCTGTAATATGTATTAAATTTGTATTATAAATGTATTCAAAGTGATCAAGTGAAAAGAAAATATTATTGCTATAGATGGTAAATATTTTCTTAATATAGTATATTTATGTAAGTTCCCCATTTAAAAATGTGTTAATTTGTTCGGTTGAAATTTGTCATGATCCCTAATTCTCTGTTATGCCTTCCTCTCCAGGTGGATGACTTTCTAACAAATAACACACAATGCTTACGTCGGGGACCAAATATAAATGGAGAAAGCAATTTGAAATACAAATGGAGAAAACAAATTGAAAAGGGTAGAGTGGTATTTAACTGTTCCATGAGAGTCACTTCATTTTTATAGGTTTAGACGAAAACTTTACTCCTGAATCCTATTTTATTTTACTTTTTCTGAACGGTACAAATGTACCGCTGAAGAAGCACCAACATCCATATGAAAAAAATATCTGCTTGAAAAAATGAAAGCTAGATTATTGTTCACAGTTGCAAGATTAAGAAAAACTTAACTAAAAATTGTGTGACATTACAATTTTCGTCTGATGGCAGAGATTTTTTTTTGGTTAATTTACAAAATTGCAATTGTTGATGATTCTTTCCCATGTAGTGATTTTGTTATGAAATCAATGTGTTATATAAATTGTTAAAATATTTAGGTGTAGTTACTTTGGTTGTCAGACGAACCTAACTATGCACCAACTATATTTTTTTGACGGTACTATACATTATTAACTTGATGCTAATACAATCTGTAATGACGAAAAATTTAAGGTAAGATATATCTTTTGGTCCATTTTTTTTTTAATAATAAATGTTGCATATTTGATTACATTACAAATCAAATTGTTGAGCTTAGACCCCGTGCATCGCACGAGCATCGCTCTCTAGTCATAGCTAATAAAAGGTTGCTAATGATAATTAATTCAAATCATAGCTATATTAGCTAATTAAATAATATATGTTACTTATCCGCATAATTTTCCCTATTTTTTTAGGTTCAAATTACTTGAAAATTAGTGAAGTGATAATGTGACATATTCCTACAATCTGATAGAAGTAGTAAATGTCGCATGGTGATAATGTGACACGTCCATATAAAAGAAACAACAATATTGTTCACGTAATTAAGCTTTGTGGAAGTGAGAGAGTCCAATTTTGATAAGAAAAGTGTCAGAAAACGTAATTTTTTTAAAAGTCTAAATCGTTTAAAAATAAGGGAAATTTATTTATTTTTTAATCCAATAAATATTAATGGTAAAAATGTATTTGACCCCAGTTATTAATGGAGGACAAATTCATTTCACTTGGTTCTAAAATAAATTTAACCAATAACCGAAGAACTAATAAACTCTGAAGGGGAATTATTAAGGATAAATGTATATAGACAATGAAGAAATAATGGGCTCGATGGATTAATAATAATTAAGCATGTCGCAATCATCATGTGGCAAGTATATACACAGTATTCTATGGGATCTACAATTTCGTTACTTGACTTAACTTTTTGCGTAAGTGAAACGAATTGTCTAATGTGTTTTAATAAAACAATTAATTAAAAACACACTATTTTTACACGAAAATAGTCAACTCAAAAAGGTGTAAAAATCATTATATGTACCTCTACAAGATTTACTCTCAAATTCACTAAATCCATGCAACAAAAGGTTATAAACCTGTGTAATCTAAGAAATTATAAACTATAATTTCTCATCAGCACACAAACATTCCAGGGTATGTGTTTCCAAGCCTTTGGGTTGCCCCCAACTTGAAGACTATAATTCTACTTCAGTTTATAACTTATTGAACTAAGAAAACATCAATACTCAACACAAAGAAAAAAACACCTAGAACATAAACTATATGTAATATATAGGACCCGGTTCTTCAAAGTGTTCTATCAATATTCAATAGCACAGTAAAACAAATATGCCAATTGCTTTTTTGCTCTTTAAGTGTGTGAGTATTCTGAATGAGTTCTCGTCTATTTAAGCATATCTATTTTAGAAAGTTTTTCTTCACCCTAAACTCCTCTTTCATTCGATATTTATTGACTTTGACTTCTACTTCCAATTGGGCTCATCATTTAGTTAAACTTTCTCTTCATTGGTGATGTAGTCAAACTATAACACTATCATTCAACACTTGTTTGTCTTCTTTAAGATTATCATAATTGTTTTTTAATCAACTAATTGAGACAATGCGCCTTTGATCGACTTGACTAGCATGTTCCATTTTTCTGTCATTATGAAAATTAGGAGTGTTTCTGGTTCGGTTTGGATCAATTATTGGTTAAAATCAAAATCAAACCAATTTAGTCGATTTTTTAAAATTTCTAAAACTAAACCAAACGAAAAAAATAACCATCGCTTTAGTTATTGTTGGTCTGGCTCAATTTTTCTGATTTTTTTGTTTGAAAGTAATAAGTTTTTGAGGACATACGTATCTCCATATACACAGACACCTAGTACATGAACATTCCACAGAAAAGCTATTGTAGGTTTAATTAAGCAAATTCAACAATACTAGAGTTAACATTACACAAACAAAGTGATTCAATTAACAGAAGGTGTGACTTTGTTATGTGAGGTAGGGTAGGTAAAGACTAAAGTAATAGATTTTGATGGACTTGGACTTAGGATTGTAATAGTTGGGCTAAAATTTAAGTATTGGGCTTGAGAAAATGGTATGTTAAAGACTTAAGTTCATTAAAATTTAACAAAATATTTATATTTTATTTATGAATAATATATAAATAATTATAAAATTTACATTATCTAATTTATCGGTTCGATTTGGTTATTTTTGCGGTTGGTTTTAAGTAAAACCAAAATCAAACTAAATAGTATCGATTATCAAAATTTAAAATCAAACCAAACTAAATATCGATTTTTTAATCGGTTTAATTTTTTAACCATAACCATGAACAACCCTAATCAAACTACATAAATCCCAACAATATATATGTATAACTATTCATCACGTGGCCAATGCTCATTACTCCAACTAATATAGATTTGTGTTAAGTAGGGCTCATGAAAGGGAAAATGTTAGAGTTTCTCCAATTCTAGGAGTCAAACAAAAGACCTTTGAAAAAGGTGAAAGAATATAATTTCATTCATTCCATTATACTCCTTTGGTGGTGAATTTTAGCTTTGAAATGTCTTGTTTACGTCTGAAATAATTTAAACTTTGTATATATTTTTCGGTGTTTCGATAAAGAGGTATAATCCTCTCTAAATACACAATATTGCAGCAAGGAAGAGAGTTCAACTAAAGTTTGAACTCATATAAGACAATATGATTTTAAGAAACCTATCTCTAGATTACATCATATCATATAAGACAATATGATCTTATTTCAATCTTTATTAATATCTAAATACTTGTGGTGTCTAAATTCAATCCAATTCATCATCATCATTCTCTTATAAATCAACATAATAGCTTCAACAACTTTTTAACCCCTTCATCAATAGCTTTCTCCCCTTTCAATTTTATCTTCTCACTCAATTGAATTGCCTTCAAACATACTTGTTTCCTAGTCTTCTCCTCTACCACCTTCCTTATTCCTTTTGCCACCTCTTCTTTCATTATTTTCCCATTTTCACCCCTCAAAATCTCCACCCCTATGCCAAGTTCCTCCACTAATCTAGAATTCAATGGTTGATCATGATTAATAGGCATGGCTATTATTGGTATGCCAAAACTCATGCTTTCTAAAATCGAGTTCCATCCGCAATGAGTTATAAAACCTCCAATGCTTGAATGGTTCAAAATTAGACTTTGTGGTGCCCATCCTTCAATAACCATCCCTTTTCCCTTTGTACTTTCAAGAAAACCTTGTGGAACTATTTCTTCTATTGTTGTTTTCATCCCTTTTGGAAATTTGATTGTCCAAATAAAATTAACTTTGCTTAGCTCTAGCCCTTTTGCTATCTCTTCAATTTCTTGCTTTGACAAGAAGCTTTCACTTCCAAATGATACATAAACACATGATAGTTGATCCTTCTTGTCTAGCCATGATTGAATTGTCCCCCAATCCTCCTCCTCACCTATGATCGCCTCGCGAATAAGTGGTCCAATTGGTATCAACTCCTTCTTTCCTATGGTAGAAACATAATCTATATACTTTCCCTCAATCTCCCTACAAGTGTTCAACAAAA
>NW_006239103.1:985340-999868 GCF_000226075.1 Solanum tuberosum
AGATGGGGAGGGAGGTCTTTAGTTGTATGGTAGTGAGGAGGTAACTCATGCAAATAAGGCAAGTGAAATTCAACAAGTTGTATGGAGAGATTATTATAAGATGAGTTTTTTTTATCTAGGGTTTCCTTGATAGATTTGAGAATAATTGGTGTTGAAAGAAAATATATGTGAAAATTCATTTTTGATAATTTCTTGGCTAGTGCCAAATAGGGATTTACGTGGCCAAAACCTAACCATGGAAATAAAAGGATACTAGGACTATTTTCCTTAATTCTCTCCATGAATGGAATAATTATGGAAAAATTTATAAAGCATATATCATAGTTTTATAGGTTAGAAAAAGTTTAGCTATATGGAAAATATTTTTTAAAAATTCTATTAATTATACTAGTTATACTAGGCATGACAAGTGTACTCTTCAAATAAAGTTCAAATTTCTGTATGTATTGTAGTTGCGTGACGGCTAATGATTTACTATTATATAGAACATAATCATATATATAAAGGTGGATCTAGGATTTGGAGGTCAGTGGGTGTCATAACGTTCAAGCAAGATAAAAGGATCGGTTGCTTTAATTTTAGGTTACAATTCGGGTTATTGATTTTATTTTATTTTATAAACAAATCGATCAAATATGCATGTTAGTAATATTTTCTTTTAGATATCCTGAGATTAGAGATAACTAAACAATTCAATTTTTATTTCATTTTTGGAATTAGATGTCTTATTCACTGAAACTTTGAGAAAAAAAAGATTTTTCACATTAAAATTTGAGCTTGTATAAACCATCTAATAATATTAACATAATATATTCATATACCATTGACTTTATGTGTTGTTGGAGATATATAGTAAGAAAAGAATAAAAATTGTAGTTTCAGCCTAGTCATCTTACTTAGCAAGAACGTCGGTGAAGATCGATAGAACCTTTAAATTAAAAAAAAACTCTAATAATAATATTCATCATTTTTAAAACTTGTATTTTTTAAAAACTACTATTTAAATATATTCTTAATAATATTTATTTGACGTTCATAATTCAGTACTCATTAGTTGATAAAAAATAAACATGTAACACGCATATCAAGAGATTAATAATTAGTGCAAGAGAAAGTAAAAAAATTAAAAATTAATTATGAAAAGAAGTCAATTTGAATTAATAAAGAATAGTAAATAAATAAGAATGAATGGAGAGAAAAAATTAAGCCCTTTACACACTAATGAAAAAGACAAAAAAGAAAAGAAAAGAAAAAAAGGAGCAAGCAAAAAATTAGGTGTTGGCAGCGAGATTCGAACCCGCATTGGTTGTGTGCAAGGGAGAATTTAAGTGTAAAAAATGGGACATCGAAACCCGTGGTCATCCGACAAAACTCGATATATTATTTGTATAATTCTTAAAATATGTAAATTTTCAAATAATGGAACACATGATAACAAATTAGTGGATGGTTCACTAGTTCGAGTGTTGGTTTTTGATTGTGAGGTTGAGGGTTCGATCTCTAGAGAAGATTTATTTTTAAAAATTAATTAAAAAGCACCATTGTATGTTATTTTTTTGAAAAATTTTCATCTTCCTTCTGTAAAGTGTACTTTTAAATTTCTTGAGATGCAAAATTGCATATACATTTATATATATATATATATAAACTTGCTTCCGTAACTTAAATGCCTTAGTTTTTGTTTAGTTTCTTGGTTTGGGTTGTAGTAGTGGTTCTCCCACCGGAAAGTTAGTGTGGGTGCCAATCACGATGGTCTGGGTCGTGACAAGAACCATTTAAATTATATACTCATTATAATAATAAAAACAACAAAGATGTCAACTATTTTTATTTTTTTAAACTATCAAATAAAGCAATTAAGTGTACCCAAGCTAATATTTTTCAAGAAAAAAAAATTAAGATTGATGGAAATATGCGGACTTCCTGACCTTTTACCCGCCAAACTTCTTCAGGAGTAATTTCGCACATGCTTTCTCCAAATTCTGAAGTAATCTCCAAAAATAGATCAAACTTAAAAACATCATTGAGTTCTAAATAATAATTCAACTAAAGAACATGATAATACATTAAAAAAAAAAAACTTATTTGGAGGTTTCAAATAATTATAAAAATATATTTACTCGAATTCTTCAAAAGTGTCAAATTCTTTAAAATTAGTATAATTTTAAAAATCCAATACAAGTACGAGGTTTGACGGGTAAAAAAGTCGGGAAGTCCGCATATTCCCGCCAATCTTTTTTTTTTCTGAAAATATTAGCTAGGGTACACTTAATTTCTTTATTTGATAGTTTTAAAAAATAAAAATAGTTGACGGGTTTATTGTTTTTATTATTAAGATGAATATATTTTAAATGGATCTCAACCATAAATTATTACATAATACACATGGCATGAATCTATGAGGCCATTGAACATTACTTGACCTAATTATACTTGACCGGATCTTTATCCGATAATGTGACACGTTCCTGTAATAGAAATAACAATATTGTTCACGTAATTAAGCTTTGTGGAAGTGAGAGAGTCCAATTTTGATAAGAAAAGTATTAGAAGACGTAATATTTTAAAAGTCAAAAGCGTTTAAAAATAAGGGCAAATTATTTGTTTTTTAATACCAATAAATATTAACGATAAAAATGTATTTGACCCCAGTTATTACTGCAGGACAAATTTGTTTCATTTCACTTAGTTCTAAAATAAATTTAATCAATAACCGAAGAACTGATAAAAAGGGGAATTATTAAGGATAAATGTACATAGACAATGAAGAAATAATGGGTTCGATGGATTAATATGACTGTCTTAGCCAACTATTTCATTCTCTTTGGAAAATAATAATTAAGCATGTCGCAATCATCATGTGGCAAGTATATACACGGTATTCTATGGGATCTACAATTTCATTGCTTAACTTAACTCTTTGTGTAGGTGAAATGGATTGTTTTGACATGTTTTAATAAAACAGTTAATTAAGAAAACACTATTTTACGTGAAAACAGTCAACTCAGAAAGGTGTAAAAACCATGATATGTAACTCTCAAATTCAATAAGCCTTGCAACAAAAGATTATAAACTTATGTAATCTAAAAAATTATAAACTCTAATTTGTCATTAGCACACAAACCTTCCAAGGTATGTGTTCCAAGTCTTGAGTTGCCCCTAACTTGAAGACTATAATTTTACTTCAGTTTATAAATTACTGAACTAAAGAAGCATTAGTACTCAACACAAAGAGAAAAACTCCTAGAACATAAACTATGTAATATGACTTGGTTCATCAAAGTGTTTAATCAATATTCAACAGCACAGTAAAGCCAATATGCCAATTGCTTTTTTTTTTTGCTCTTTAAGTGTGTGAGTATTCTGAATGAGTTCTCGTCTATTTAAGCACATATCTATTTTAGAAAGTTTTTCTTCTCCTTAAACTCCTCTTTCATTCGATATCTATTGACTTTGAGTTCTACTTCCAATTGGACTCTTCCTTTAGTTAAACTTATCTCTTCATTGGTGTTCTAGTTAAACTATAACTCTATCATTCAACACTTGTTTGTCTTCTTTAAGATTATCATAATTGTTTTGTAATCAACTAATTGAGACAATGTGCCTTTGACCGACTTGACTATACGTTCCATTTTTCTTTGTCAATTATCAAAACTACATAGATCCCAACAATACATATGTATAACTAATTATCACGTGGCCAATGTTCATTATTCCAACTAATATAGATTTGTGTTATGTAGCTAGCTCGTGAAAGGGAAAATGTCAGAGTTTCTCCATTTCTAGGGTTCAAACTTGAGACCTTTGAAAAAGGTGAAGGAATATAATTTCATTCATCCCATTACACTCCTTTGGTGGTGAATTTTAGCTTTGAAATGTCTTGTTTATGTCTGAAATAATTTAAGCTTTGTATATATTTTTCAGTATTTCGATTAAGAGGTATAATCCTCTCTAAATACACAATACAGCAAGGAAAATAGTTCAACTAAAGTTTGAACTCATATAAGACAATATGATCTTAAGAAACCTATCTCTAGATTACATCATTCAATACAATTTGTATATTAAATTCTCTTATTTCAATCTTTATTAATATCTAAATACTTATGGTGTCCAAATTCATTCCAATTCATCATCATCATTCTCTTATAAATCAACATAATAGCTTTAACAACTTTTTAACCCCTTCATCAATAGCTTTCTCCCCTTTCAATTTTATCTTCTCACTCAATTGCATTGCCTTCATATTTATATGTTTCCTAGTCTTCTCCTCTACCACCTTCCTTATCCTTTTGCCACCTCTTCTTTCATTATTTTCCCATTTTCACCTCTCAAAATCTCCACCCCTATGCCAAGTTCCTCCACTAATCTTGAAGTCAATGGTTGATCATGATTAATAGGCATGGCTATTATTGGTATGCCAAAACTCATGCTTTCTAAAATCGAGTTCCATCCACAATGAGTTACAAAACCTCCAATGCTTGAATGGTTCAAAATTAGACTTTGTGGAGCCCATCCTTCAATAACCATCCCTTTCCCCTTTGTACTTTCAAGAAAACCCTGTGGAACCATTTCTTCTATTGTTGTGTTCACCCCTTTTGGAAATTTGATTGTCCAAATAAAATTAACTTTGCTTAGCTCTAGCCCTTTTGCTATCTCTTCAATTTCTTGCTTTGACAAGAAGCTTTCACTTCCAAATGATACATAAACACATGATAGTTGATCCTTCTTATCTAGCCATGATTGAATTGTCCCCCAATCCTCCTCCTCACCTATGGTCACCTCGCAAATTAATGGTCCAATTGGTATCAACTCCTTCTTTCCTACTGTAGATACATAATCTATATACTTCCCCTCAATCTCCCTACAAGTGTTCAACAAAACAATGTTGTGAGATTGTTCAAAAGACTTAAGGATTATGTATCCAAAAGCTTTCTCATCGCGTGGTTTTATCGGTTGTATGTCTAATTTCTTGATCTCATAGTCATGAAGGTATATGGAAGAAAATGGAAAAGATGGAAGGCTTGAACTCCCATAAAGAAATTGGTGGTAGAAATAAGCAAGATTAGAAGTTGAAGTAACACAAAACATAATAGCATGAATATTACATGATGAAGCCATAGTTGCTACCCATGGTTGGAACCCATCATATATAATCAGGTTAGGTTTTAGGGTTTCAATTATGCTTGGAAATTTGGAAGAAGCCATTTGGAAGGCATGAATAAGAGTTGAGTTAAGATGGGGAGGGAGGTCTTTAGTTGTATGGTAGTGAGGAGGTAACTCATGCAAATAAGGCAAGTGAAATTCAACAAGTTGTATGGAGAGATTATTATAAGATGAGTTTTTTTTATCTAGGGTTTCCTTGATAGATTTGAGAATAATTGGTGTTGAAAGAAAATATATGTGAAAATTCATTTTCGATAATTTCTTGGCTAGTGCCAGATAGGGACTTACATGGCCAAAACCTAACCATGGAAATAAAAGGATACTAGGACTATTTTCCTTAATTCTCTCCATGAATGGAATAATTATGGAAAAATTTATAAAGCATATATCATAGTTTTATAGGTTAGAAAAAGTTTAGCTATATGGACTTTTCATTTATGATGTTCACTAAGAGCATTTTTTTCGTGTAATTAACATAGAACCAAAATGATTAAAGTAATTCCGTATGGTAACCAATAGGCAAATTAAACTAAAATTATTAGATATGGTGGATCTTTATTTTGACAGATTTAACGTACTAACTACTAAGTATACAATTATAAAAATAAATATTCAAACAAATATAATCTAGTTATATAGATGGGATGCGCTAATTATTTGATTTAAAAATGAAGCAATAGTTTTTATTTTGTCACTGCCTGTGACGTACTACATAAAAAATTTATATTTGTCATTATAAGAAAATATTTATGGTCACTAAGTATTAAATATAGTATCTAGCTATAGATTAAAAAAAAAGTGATTGCCTTTTCATAAAGAGTCTGATAATAGGTGCAATAATATTATATATGAAATTATTAAGATCAGATCTTTTCTAGTAAAATTTTACTATATTAGAAAGGACAGTTTCAACGTGTTAGTTTTCTGGTATTAAATTAAACTTTAAGGATATTAAAATCTTTTTAAAAAATTTGCAGGATCAACTTGCTTAAAAAAGTTGTATATTTTGCATTGTTATTTAATCCTAAGTCAATAACTCTTAAAAAGGTCCTCCTTCTTCTATTCAACTACAGACTATATCATGTCATTCAAGAATATGATTGGTCCCACTTTCTTAATGAGTCACTGAAGAATATGATAGATCCCACTTTCATTTTTTTTTAATTATTCATTATTTAAAAACAAATTTCATTTTGATTGTCATTTTTCATATAAATATTTTTTTTAAATCACATTTTATCTATCGTATTAATTAAATATTAAACATCAATTAATAGAAATAGTGTAATAAAATAACTATATCAATTATTTTTTAATAAATATGACAAGTAAAAATGAACGGACATGCTATATAATAAGAAGAGAGTGTAGAAAGGATAAATAATGACAGAATTAAGGAAAATGTTATCATCTTATTGACTGAGATTTTTATGGGAAATTAATACATATTCTCTAATTATAATTAATAAAGTAAATAAATGGGTCATTTATTTACTCTTATATTAAAAATTAAAAAAATTGTTTTACTTTTTTATTTTAATAAATTAAGAAAATTAATTATTTTTGCCTGACTTTATCATTATCGTTAAGTAATTATATAAAATACTAATAGTCAAATTAAAATTTTCAAAATATAATTAATAAAATAAATAAGGCATCTTCCCCTATGCTTAATATATATACTCTTATTATATAAGAGAGAGTTCACACTGAAGCAAGCACGTCTCTATCAACGTGTCCTGCTTCAGCATGTTTCAAAAAAAAAATTAAAAAAATTATTTCTTTTGCTTTATTATAATTTAATTAGTGTATAATATTTTTGAAATTATGAGATCCGTTTTAGCTATGACTTTTAGTTTTGAATTCATATTATTTAGTTATAGCTTTATTATTTTTAATGTCGGTAATATTTGTTTATATCTTGTATCTACTTTGAGTAAAAAATTAACGATTGATGACGAAAAATACTTTAATTATGGACATCTTAATGGACCTCTTCACATTAAATTTGCGCAAACAAAAAGTAATTAACAACTTAAGGACCCCTTCACATTAAATTTGAGCAAACAAAAAACAATTAACAACTTAAAAAATCTAAAAATTACATTAATTTTATTTATATAACATTAATTAAAATTAAAAAATAATAGATATTGGGCCCGTGCTCGCACGGGCACCCGTCTCTAGTATACAAAGAGAGATTACTTTAAATTTTGGTGTTTAAAATGATAATTTTATATTAGGAAAAGTTAACCTCTTACATGAAAATTATATAAATTATAGATGATAGTATTTTTATTATTATTATATTTTGTAAAACGTGGTACATGATGTCTAACCTCTTCGAAGAAACTTAAGTTGGTGGACACAACTATTGTGCTATAGAATTTTCTACATTTGTAATATTTACATTAGAATTCCATAAAAAAAAAATCCCTGTATCTTAAGGGTGTCACGACCCAGATCGTCATGATTGGCACCCATACTAATCCTCCGGTGGGAGAATCATTACTACAACCCAAATAAGCAAACTAACCCAAAAGCTAACATTTAAAGGTACGGAAGCAAGTTTAAATGCAGAAATTATATAGAATTCTCATAAACTCCAAAGGTTTAAATAAATAACTAACCAAACTAATGCGGAAGTTTAACCCATAGAACCTGAAAGTCATTGTACCAAAACATCTAAAGTGCAACAAGTCTAAGAAAAAGGGGCACAACCCCAACTAACATGAGAAATATCTAAATAGTCTAAGTCCGAAGAAAATGGACTAGACAATAGGAAAGACTCCATGGCGGCCTAAAAGAACTGGCTCACCCTTGAAATTCGGTCTCGATCACTGATCTCTTAGCCGAGGTCTATCAATAGCCGCCTGAAGATACCCTGTACTCAACAAAGAACGAGCAAGTGCAGCATCAGTACACAACTACAGTGTACTGGTAGGATCATACGGCTACTCCCATAAGCACAATATACAACGAATAATCACAATACAATAAGCACACATATACGAATACAATTCAGTTATCATTCCAGAACAACATACAGTCTTCCATTATCAATGATAAGTAGACATAAACATTACAATCACAAGTGGTTCTCTCAAGGAACCCACCCCCAAAATGATAGTGTGGCGGAACGTGACACCCGATCCAATGCAAATGTCGGAACATGTGTAGGAACTTGACACCCGATCCAATTTATGTGTCGAAACGTGACACCAAATCCAATCAGCACAACCACAATCACAATCACATTCATAATGAACAATACTCAAATCATACAATCAAGTAAACAAGTTCATGGCATGTATTGTTCACACATAATAATTTCATTAGGTTCGATTCACATTCTCTTATGCACATACACGCATGCATACAATATATAAATCAATCGGCATATATCATACAAACAGGAAATCAAACCACCATCTACTTCGAAACTAAGCTTGAATACCCTAAGGCACTTGAATCTTCCCTTTTCGGATTCTTTCCGCTTATTCTAGGTCTACAAACAATTAATATATGCCAAGGATCAATACATTAAGGTCTAATTATTTGGATTATAACAAACCCAATAACCCAAGACCAACCCATGATCCTAAAGTGTAGCTAGGGCTTTTTCCCACCAACAACTTCAAGCCAAAACCCTCCCCCAACAATAATTACCCATGAATCTAAGTTTTACAGATCGAAAAATGGATTTACGGAGTAAAATCCTTATCTTTAGCACCAAAATTCTTGGAAAATTGTTAAGAACTCATCCTGGGTCATCTCCTAACTCTTAAGAACAAAGTGTGCAGAATAATAATGAAATTGGGATTTTTTCCCGACTTAATTCGCGATTGGCCCACTACGGTAACCCCCATCCCGCCACAGCAGCCCCGCCCTGGCGGGATTAATCTCGCCCTAGCGGCTTACACAAAGACAAGATCTCGTAATTTGAGTTCCAATCCCCCATTTCACAACACACCTTCAATCCTTGACGTTCAAAAACTACCCATTCACACTAAGATCAGTTTCGGGAGTTCTACTTGCCCGAATTCGATTCCGTAAAGTCGGACCGATTCCTTAACGTCTTAGTTATCCACTCATGTAATCAAATTCATTATTAATTCTCTCATTAATTACCAGATTTCCCTAGACCTCACTGACTCAGATTTCATCCAAATCTGGACTAGGCTAGGAATTTCCAAGTCACTACTCAAAAGTTTTTTGGCCCAAATTATTTCCCCATTGGCTTTTCCATAACGACGGGAACAGGTCGTTACAAAGGGTTAACTTACAAAAACCCCACTAGTTTAGGAACATTACTTAGATTTATGCTAGTTTGTAATATTACAATTCTCATCATCTTTTGGTGCGTTCATATATCTCAAGATAAAAGAAGTCAAAATTAGGTATAATTTGTTCTAGATACGTTGTATCCAAGTGGATTCACATGTATACATAGACAAACCTCAATTGTCTCCCTCTCATCTCACATGTCACTCTCATAGCTCACTTGCGTATCTGGCATCCCAGATACATGTGAATCATATCAAATACATGTATCTTGTGTGAATCTAGTGTGATTTGCATGTATCTAAGATACATAGACAAATCTCACTCTCTTCCCTCTTGTTCTCGCTCGTCTCTCTCCCTATTCCAGTGTATCTAGTAGCATAAACATTTATCTAGGTGTATCTGACTTGAAAGCTAGAATAAAATTATTAATTAATTAGATAAAATATAAATATTCAAATTATCAATAGAATTAATAAATATAATTGAAATATTTGTGTAATTAGTAGTTTCTCCTATTTTAAGGCCATTTTTCCCCTGGGCTTTAACATCAACAATGTTGATTGGGCTTACTTGGCCCAAACAAAATTCATGGCTCCATTTACCAAGCCCATTTCAAATCAAATCCTATGTAGCTGCCTAAAGAGATCAATCCACAGAACTACATACAAATAATAGTGTCCCGGAAAAGTCCTCTTTGAACAAAGATTGGAATGGCATAGTAAATATTGTTTCATTTTTAATCAGATATCTTTCGTTTGAGCCCTCTATTCTATATATAAAATCTTATTTGATTTGTTTATGAGCTTTTTATTCTCATCCTAAAAAATTACTCCTAGTAACTATGTAAGCAAGGGCGGATCCATTCCGGGTGTTCGAGTATTCATTAATCTCGCATATATATATTTATATAAAAATTTGAACGAATGGTATAAAATTAAACAGAGAACACCCCGACAACAAACAATTGCTTGGTGTTGTAGTCATTTGTGGGTGCTCAAAATTTTACATTACATCTACTGTAGGCTGTAGCCAGGTTCGATTCTTTTTTATTGATTAACGCTTCTGAAGCACCCATAATCTTAAATTCTTGAATCCCACTTATATACTTCATATATTCATATATATCCTTTTAACATTTTCTTCTAAAAAAAAAAAACATGTGGTGAGTTGTACTAAAAACAGAAGTGTCATCATTACTAGGAAACAAACAAATAAATACTTACAAAATACAAAGGAGAAAATGTAGTGTATGAGTGGGCTTTTTGATAGTTCCCATGTCTTCCAATGTTTCCTTAAATTCTATTCAATCCATTCCTCCTAACAGAGATTGATGTTTCATCAGCAACCAATACCTAAAAGAGAGAATATTTTAAAGCCTTTTGGAATGATACTAAATTTTTTTTGGAAAAGGTATCTACTTACCAAGTGTTTCTATCATAAATATTATTACTAATGATTTTACTAATTAATAATTTCATTTCAAATTCATTATTTTTTCATATTTCAAGTTAGATATATATATTTTTTTTATGTTAGATACATTTTAAAATACATATGAATAGAGTTGAGCGAGATACGAAAGTGATGATCAAGAGAGAAAAAGAGACTATTGAGATAGAAGAGGCAAGAGAGTGAGTCAGTGTATCTTAGATACATATGAATTACACTACATGTATTTAATATACCAGATACATTCTAGATATATTCTAAAATACAAATACATAGGGAAAGAGGTGAGCGAGCTAAGAATGTGATGAGCAAAAGAGGGAAAAAAGACGAGCAAGATAGGAGAGAGGCCAACAAAAGAGTCATTATATTTCAGATACAATGTGAATTACACTAGATACATATATCTGAAATATCTAATACATTCTAAAATATAGATACATAAAAAGAGAGGCAAGTGAGAAAGTTAGTATATCTCAAATACATATAAATCACGCTTAAATACAATATATTTTACTTATATTAATAAACTAATTGATCAAACGGTACATACCATTAACTTTTTGTATATGATGTGAAACCATAAGTATTGTGAGGGTTGGAATCAGTGTTCAGTAAGGATATCTTTCTTGACCATCTTTTTTGTCGCACATAAACATAGTAAGTATTTATTAACATACTAAAACCCTTTAATAGAAGAGACTGCAAAAGCAAAAAAAAATAATCTAAATTAATTAAATAACTCTGCAATTACGGCTATGAATTATACTTTTGAATAATTATGGTTGGGTGGCTCTAATTGGCCACCAGTCATTCAATAAATCTAGAGGTAAACATAGTACGATCTTTTGTATAGTTTTAGTGACTCTGAAAAAGAAGTCCTTTTTTTTTGTTTTAAATGGAAACCAAATCTTTGGAATAAAATTTACTCACATTATATTTCTACATAGATTTTCTTTTGTTTACTCATCATTACATGCATGCACTAATTCCCAATAACTAGTGATGATGAGAAATTAACGACAAATAAAATTTCATATATAAACAGCAAAAAAAATCGTGCTAATTTTATTTAGCTATGAATTAGTGATAGAATATAAAAAAAAGCTCCATTAGCTAGAAGTACTTTAGAGAGTGAATTAATTTAAAATAACTGATAAATTTTGTAGCTAATATCATCTTTCTTGTAGTGGATCACTCTCTAATCAATTCGTGTATGATTCAATTTGACTCGATAAGAAAGTTTTAGAAAATGAGAAATAAAATAAAATTTGTAATTTAAAAGAAGTCACAAGTATTTATGTTGCTATAATTAATTAATTAATTTCATTACGGATAAAATGAAAGTTCAAGTGTTGATCTAATCTAGGCTGTCGCCCTACTTGTGACCATATTTTTCATTTTTTAGTCAATTTTGAAAAAAAAATATCTTTCCAATATAATTTTACAAGTGAGGTGGGGAAGGGTAAGATGTCTCGTCTACACAAATCTTATCCTTATTTTTGTAAAATAGAAAAAAAAAATTCTAATAGAAATTTCTTATTTTTATTTTAATAAGATGATATATATCAATACAATTATCTATAATTTATTTTAAATTTCTGAATCTTAAAATCTTTTTTTAGAAAAAATAAAAAAACTATATCTTATCAAATTTTAGGATAGACAAGAAACGTGCATTACATGTTTTGAATTAGAATATAGAGAGTACTACTCATAATTATTAAGATGAAGAATATTGACAAGTAGCTTTTATGTATTAGAACCAAGGTTTATTGCATATCCCTTTAAACAAATAAAAGCCTGTTACTTTGAGTTATCGTCTTTCTCTATTAGTTGTTAAGCATATACTATCATTTTTAGATTAAAAAACAGTCTTTTGTGGTTTCTATTTTAAGAAGAATGCGTGGAATATATGAAATCTACTTTTTGAAAATAATAATAATAATAATAATCCAACTGTCAAAAATAATGATTACGAAAAGGAAAATTAAAATGAGAAAAATGACATATATTGACATGCATCAATTCTTAGGTTTTCAAATCTAACAAAATGTTTTGACTTTGGTTGTGTAATGTGTTAGAAAAGAAAACTTTAATATAATAGATGGAATCCTATAATAGATGGACGTGAACTAGATATTAAAACTCCTATTGTCAAATAATTAAGTTGCATAATACCTAGATTGTGGTAAAATAGTTGAATTTTTTCACTTGTAATCAGCAGGGGCGGCGCCAGGTAGGATTAAGGATGTCCTTCCAAACCCATTTTAACGAAAATTATACTATTTATACATAGTTAAATTATTATTTTTTATGCATATATAATAGATATTGAATCCTCTTCGACTTCTAGGTATACATGCTACGTCTTTATATTTTGAACCGCTTAATTAATGATAATTCCGGTTCCGTCACTGTTTATCAGAGGTCTCCCGTTCAAGTCCCTAGAAATAGAAAAATTGTGTTGGGAGCGTTACCTTCAGAAATGAGATCTATGATGCTCGAATCCAGATTTAATTGAACCCCAATGCCATAAAACTTTAATTTATAACCAAACTTATAGAGTTTTTTTTAACTAAAATCCATAAAAATATTCAAAATAATTGTTTTGAATTGTTGAATTGAGCGTTGGAAATGTAAATGAAAAAAGATGACATAAGGTTTAAACTGTATTTATTGTAAATCAGAGGAACATCCTCTGATTCTATTTCCTAGAATGAGCAAAAGGCTAAAATTGGCAGGATAAAGCCAGATAGGATATATTTCTTCTCAAGAATTAAGCTATACATATATAGGGCAAAAATTTATCACATTATAATAAATTTTAGCACATGATAGGAACTTAGTTGGCATTTTATAATATATTACAACTAGTATTTTTTACAGAAAACTTACGTATAAATATTACCTAAATCCAATTAATCTAAATGTATATAGTTCAAGAGTAACATTGACCAATATTTTAATAGTTTAAGGGTAAAATTGGTGCATTTTCCGTTGTTTTGGAACAAGCATTTGTGGAAAGAGTATATATTTTGAGCTATTTGACTAATTGGAGCATTGGAGGATATTTTTGAGCCAACAATATAACGATAAGGGTATTTTTGACTTATTTGAATAGTTTGGGGGTATTTTTTGGTCTTTTCCCCTTTTAATAATAGGTTGGACCAACCTAACCAGTATATTCTCCCCGTCCCAATTTATGTGAACGGTTTGATTAGACTGAAGTTTAAGAATGAAAAGACTTATGAAACTTGCGTACTAAAACAGGTAATCGACAGTTGTGTGACCATTATTATAAAGATAAAATGAGAAGTTTTAAGTTAAATTCTTACTAAATTAAGAAACATGTCATTCTTTTTTTGGACTGACTAAAAAACGATGTAAATGAATTGAGATAGAAGGATCGTAACTAAGAAAGGCAGACTTAAATCTGGCGAATTAATTATGAATAAATTCAAAAATTATATATAAGAAATCACAGCATCTCGCTATTTATGTGCAAATTTTGCACTATCGATACATAAAAGTTAAACTCTTAATCCTAAATAATGTCACCAATGGGATTTTCTTCCATTCTACACCCTCCACCCTTTCAACCCCCCCCCCCCCCACCCCCCCCCCCC
>NW_006239103.1:1000054-1008111 GCF_000226075.1 Solanum tuberosum
CCCCCCCCCCTTAAACCCCCCCCCCCCCCAAACCCCACTACCTTTTTGTCTCTCACAAATACAAGCACAATATCCCAAATGTAAGCTCTATATCATCATCACCTATGCCCTGCTAGTAACTCTCCCATTTAACCCTATATATCTTCCCTTATCACTTCCCTCCAAACAAAAAAAAAAAACACTAAAATATAAGAGAAAAAATAATTTTGTTCCTAGTTGTCTTTATAGGCCATGGAAAAAAGTAGTAGCAAGTACTTCAACAAACACCAAACCATGAAGAATGTTAAAGAATATTCATGGGATAATAATTATGTAGATCATCAAGGTGGAGATTTAGTTGGAGGGTTTTTATGGCCACCAAGATCCTACACATGTAGCTTTTGTAAAAGAGAATTTAAATCAGCTCAAGCTCTTGGTGGTCATATGAATGTTCATAGAAGAGATAGAGCAAGGCTTAGACTTCAATCACCAACAATTCTTGAATCAAACCCTAACCCTAATCCAAACCCTAACTCTAACCCTAACCCTAACCCTAACCCTACTTTTCTTTCATCACCATCTTCTCCTTCAACAAAATTATTCTCTCCTTTTGTTTCAACATTACCTCCATTATTATCTCCTAATTCATTTTCTTCTTCTACCGCGGCGGGCGGTGGCTCTCATGAGATGAAAAATGGAGATTTGACAAAAATGGGATGTGCTAAATTTGAGGAAAATGGAAAAGAATGTAGTGAAGTGGTGAAGAGGAGTGAATTTTTGAGATTGGATTTGGGAATTGGTTTGATTAGTGAATCAAAAGATGATTTGGATTTGGAGCTTAGACTTGGTTACATTTAGAATAAATTTCTAATGCTTTAAGGTTTGTGGTGCTTGTTGTTGCTTTTTTAATTACTAGTTCAAGAAGAATTAAGAAGAAAAAAAAAAAGAAATAAAAGAAAGTCTAACAAAAAGTGCACTATTTTAGTTGAGATTGAAGATGGAAAGATGTGATTGCCATGAAGACAGCTAAGATAATATTGTTGTTTCATTTTAGATTAATTTCTTATTAATTACTATTGTCTCCTTCAATATTTGATTTCTATGGTATGTATGTAGGTATTGTAACTTTAGTAAATCTTCTAAAATTAATATCTTCTAAGTATAATATTGTTATTGAAGTTCTTTAGTTTGTTTCTTTTACTTTTATCTTTTTAGAATGTAAATATGGAGTATAATTTAAGCTTTTGAATCTAAAGTTGAGATTTCTATCTTTTTCTCTCCTCTATTTATTTTTTCAATTTCTTCTAGTTTTGAAATCTTGATCAGTTGAGTGAGTTCGATTAATATGTTAATAATTAGTTCATGTATGTTATTTCTATATGATTTTATGTGTTACTTAATGGGTTTAAGTGGTTATATTTTGTGTAAAGAGTCTGCATATATGATCTAATACTAGAAATTAGGGTATTAGAAAGACATAGTTAAGATATAATGTTTATATTTATACATAGTATAAGTCTACTTAGACACATAAGAGGAAGCTTATTGGAGCAACGATAAAGTTGTTCTTATTTGATGACTAAAGATTATTATCAGTTCAAGTCGTGAAGTCAATTACTTATGTTTGTGTTAGGATATGCTAGACCCCCTTGGAGTGCGGACCTTATAACGTGAACGAGATGCTTTGTGCATTAAACGACCTTTTAACCTAGTTAGACATGACTTATTTATGTCATCTTCATCAAAACTTTTTAACAAAAAGATGGTTGATACTTTGCTTTACTTTCTAGTATTTTGGAATTGATAAAATTTATATTAGACAAAGCAAGTAAATGAACTCCTAGATCTACACTAAGTACAAACTTTGAGAAAGGACAATCATTTTCATTTTTATGGCCTTGCAAGCATGTAAAAATGCATTGGTGCACATGGAAAAATGTTGCATTTATCAGGAAAGTGAATCGACATGAAGTACCACCCTTTCTTTAAATTATATTACTACACAAGAAAAGTTCATGTTCACTTTTAAAGCCTTCGTGACTGAATCAGTGGTGGAGATATAATTTTTGTTAAAAGTTCAAAATATGAAAAGTAAATACATGAAGAAGTTAAAAAAAGGTTTAATATCTACTATATATATACATAAAAATAATTTTAACCATTTATAAATTAAATAATAGAATTTTATGACCAAGGGGTTCATATACCTACCTCCACCCTAAGATTGAACCATTATTTAAATTATATTTATAGGTGAACCACTTCTAAATATGAGATTTTATAATTTTAATAATAAAACACGTTATGTACTATAACTTTAAAATGTGAGAAAAGCAAGCCATAAGAAAATATCAAAACATTTCAATTATCGCCCAAATACAATATATGAGTGTAAATGTATGCATATGTATGTATGTTATTTCAAAGTATAAGTTGGATGTACGTACGATCAACTGCATGTGTGGATAGCAATGCTAGGCTTTTTCGATACACAAATACATGTTATACATATACATTATGTAATAAAACTACATAATTTCGTTGTAAAATGTCGATCGAGATCACTAGTTGAAGTAAATTTTCAATTTATAACAAGTTCAAACAAAGGGTGTTGTTATGTCACTTAAAAAAGTTTTTATTGTACTTTAGAGTTATGCATTATATACACCAACAGGACATATCATATCTACTGTACTAAGTAACTTCCTCTAGGCAATGAGTATAGTTGACTGAAAAATAAAGACAATAAACACATAAAAAGGTACTAACAAGTTTTTTCATATAAAGTCTTATTGCCTTTTTATCATATTGGAGACTATAGTAAGCTAAAATGTTTTCATGCCAGATAAATATAAATATACTATATAGCTTCCAACATTTAATGAAGTCTCCGAACTATCAACATGGGTTGTGATGCAGTAGTGAGATTATTTCATCCTTAATCAGAGGTCTAGGGTTCGAACCCTGAGTATGGAGAAAATCATGTTGAGAGCGTCACCCCCGAATAGGCCCTGAAATATGCGATTCAAATTTAATTGAGACTCCAATGCAGACTCTAGACATCATATGAAAAAACAAAAAAAGTATGTCTTTGAGCTTTACAAAAAATCATGTAGCTTATATAAGGACCAACTGAATAAATAAGTTGTACTTTTAATATTTCCTTAACCATTATGAAAACTTTAATTTTCAAGAATTGACAATTCTATCTGATGAAGTACTAGAATAGAAGTTAGTATGAGTCATGCATTATTGCCTCTTGTCCTTTTTACATTTTCTTAAACAGAGTTTAAGCTGGCGTTTGATCATAATTTTTTTGACATTTTAAAACTTGTCTTCAAATATATTTTAGAGTACATTTTATTTTTCAAACAATTCTCAAGTTCTCAAAAATTGAGCCCATTTTTGAGAGAAATTTCACTTCGATGCACAAACTTCAAATTTCATAAATCACAATTATAAAAACTCATATTTTCAAACTTCAACTTCAATATCAATAGTCAAACAGGAGCTAAATTATATCACCTGATGCATAAAAGATATGTACTACATAAAACAGTCTTAGATAAGTATTAGATAAATTTCTTGATAAATATTACAGAATAGGGTTAAAATATCCTTAAATTATGTGAAATTTAACAAAAATACCCCCAGTTAATTGTCTGGTCTAAAAATATTCTTTTCATTAATAATTTGTGCTCATAATATATTCGGCCTATATATTTGGTATAATACATAAATATGTCTTTTAACTTAGTCTTAACGGACATCTATACCCTTCAACTTTGGGTGTATACAAATAGACACTTAAACTTGTATAAAAATTGAACAAGTAGACACATGCATCTTACGAGAAAATTCATATCATATGTGATGTCCTACTATGCATATCGATTATGTCTATATATTTTGATTGATTTTAATGAAAATTCTACCTTCGTCATTGAGTGTTGCCATTGAATAAGAAGTGGTACTTGGTAGGTACTGTATATTAAATCATATATATACTAGTATATATATAAGAGAATAAAAAATAGGGGAAAGTATACAAGTGCTCCTTTGTACCAATTAAGGAAAGTTGTTTACTTGTTTATAATGTTACTGACCAAAACAGCTCTCATTCCCTATTTTAGGTAATGTCATGATGCCCTTTGACACCCAGAGGTTGTCGGGAACATGCAAACTATCAGATTTTGGGAAAAAGTGTCTATTGACAAAACTATAAATCATTGACAATATGCCCCCAACCACACCCTAGTAGGTGTAGTTTTGTGACGTGTCGTTTGGATATGCGATATAAAATTTCAAATTAGTTTGACATTATGTTAAAGTTCTGTTTGAATATTCAGTTTGAATTTCTTAAGTTAGTAAATTTTTTTCCTCGGCTTAATAATACCACTAGAGGACTTTTTTGGTGGCGTCCAAGCGGACGTACCCTTAGCTTAATAATTTCAGGCATGACTTGCATTCAAATACTCGATGATTCACTCATTTTGATCGAGATTCTATAATTTATACTCTCCCATCCCATTTTATGTGACACTATTTGACTTGGCACGGTGTTTAAGAAAAAAAAAATTTAAAACTTGTGGTTTAAAACAATTCTTAGATATTTGTGTGGTTGAAAATTATTTCATTAAGAGTAAAAAGGGTATTTTAAAGTTAAATTGTTCTTAATAATAGTGAAGTGACATTCTTTTTGAGACAGAATAAAAAAAAGAGTGTGACATAAAATGGAACAGAGGAAGTACTAAATATCACATTTTGCTATGTTATTCATTGATACGAAAGATGAGAGTCGTCTTGATTAAGGACTTACAAGGGTCTAAATAACCAAGATGTATATGTATTCCGTCTATTAAGTAAGTTATAAATATTTTCTTTTAAGGAAAAAAAGAAAGACATAAGGGAACATCCATGAATAATATGTAGATCACGGCGCTCCGCTACTATCTTGTAATGACGCATATTAATTATTATTAATATAATATCCTTGTTTATGAAAAGAAAAATGTACATGTACAATAGAGATGATAGTCAATAACAGGTTAAAAGTGCTGATAAAAACTAATTATGTGCCTATGCTAGATCTAAAAGAGTATCAATTGACTAAAGAAAAATTACCATAATATGGAGTTGCAAAGGACAGCAATACAAAAATATAAATTTCAACCAAAATAGCAAAAGATGCTATATATAGGCCAAGCAATGGACAAATTAAATAAATAAATAAAATTTTATGGATCGAAAGCTAGTTAATTAAAGATGGTCGGTTAGAAACATGATGCTCAAGTAAACTAAACTAAATTAAATTAATTAAGTCATAATTATGTATAGGTGATACATACATTACATCAAATATTCATATAATATGCATATGTATTTGTGTATAAGATGTATATACTTGACCAGATTGATAAATTAGTTGACCGAAGAATATATATATATAGACACGTAACATTCCCTTAAATTAATTTTTAATGTTTTGGAAAAACATTAGTCAATCCAATTAGTTAAATGATCAACCCAGCGGACTGGACTGAAACTTTTTCAATATTAATACAAATTTCCATATTTATTTTTCAATTTAAATTATAACCTAAAAATGGAAAAAAATAAAAACATATCTTTTTTGCATGACATGTTTAATATCAAATGATTAAGTGACATGTTGGTATACGTCACATATTTTTAGTTTAAAATCACAAGATTCAGAAGAATTAATTCTTAAACTTCATGTCAAGTCAAAACCAACTAAAATATTGAAATTCCATAAATAGACTTTGAGTTTGGACTTCTATTAGATTTAGTTCCTTATTTACTTTTTTTTTATATATATTTTAAATTTCAAACATTAAACATTTTTTTCACTAGCTTGGCCCGTTGATTGGCCTAGTCCAACCTCGGTCAAGCTTCAAAGGTCAACAAACTTATTTATGTCAGGCTAAAAATCATCGATTTTAAATAGATGTGAAAATCTTAACCTAATCTTATCAAATAAGGTGTTAGGATCGAACCAGTTCAGTCGGTCAATTTCATATTGAAGGCTTTACGTTCTTATAATAACTCAATCAATCTTAATTTCCCGATTGAATGTTTTACTAACTATAAAAATAATAATCATTCAGTGTAATTTCGTAAGTATGATCCGGAGATTCTTGATGTGGTGCAAGACAAGAAAAGCAAGTGATGGTCAAAGAAAAGTCTAGCTATAGGTCTTGAATGGAAGTGATGAATGATGAGTCCAAAGCAAATTGAATGCAAAATGGCACATTCAAATGTGTGAGTTAATAGCCTTGACAATGATCTCTGAAGACAGTACATCACTTGAATTATTCTGACCCTTTAAACGTCATGTCTCTTGTGTTCTTTCATCATACCATGTCTTGCTATTCTAAACTAAAAGTCCAACAACAAAATTTAAAAATGCTCTTTTGGAATTATTTTATTTTATTGTTATGAGCTCAAATAATTATTTTTTTTATATATATAAGAAATAAAAAGAGAGACAAAGGGCACCTACACATACCAATAGGCTATAAGCCAAGCACATCTATGGTAGAATCAGTCGGGGAACCTAAGAAGCGATGGTTTACTCTACAACGAATGTCAGTGGTTCGAGCCCACTAATTATCTCATATGGAGATCATTTATGGTTGGTCAAAAGGTTTTGATCCGGTCATTTATCTAGACTAGATAAACAAGTTTTTTTGAAAATTGAATATGATTTTCTCGGACCAAAGTAGTGATCCCAACAAGACAAGTTCCATATATAAGTGACATTCCACGATCTGGTTGTCGACTCCTTCGCGAGTCGCAACCACCAACACCTATCTACATCCATCTATAATGTTTGCATAGATTATATATAAATAATATTTTTGTTTAACCAAGTACTTAAAAGAAGACTATATATTAAAATGTAAGAATTTGATATACATGAGGTTAATAAAAAATCTTTTATTTTTGAATACAAACTATTTATAACGTATTAATTACATTTTCTTATACAACAAAAAGAACAATTTATATAATGTTTACTTTTAGTTTTTTATCCAGTAGTTTAATGTGGTAGTTTTCGATCCCTTTCATTTTCATCACGAGGTGGGATATTCAGGCTCGAAAATCGATGCTAAATTTTTGTACTATATATTATAGTGACACTCTGAAAATGAAAAGGTATGGGAAAAGGTAGAGCAATTCATCAATATCTTCTTTACTTCACCCAAATAATTCACCCCTACGAAGCTTAGCTTTCACTAACAAAACAACACGCTACGATAAATAAAGAATTTTGTGATAATAATATTATTATTGTTATATTATAATTAGTGATAACAATAAATATGAATAATAATAAGCAGCATTTTGTATAGTATCGCTAAAAGTCTTTAGTGACTATGGATGCAATGACATTAACTTAAGGAAAAATTACCTAAATACACATTTTATTTTACCATAATCTCTAAAATTTCCTATCATTTAAAAAAAATTCAAAAATTGCCTCTCGGATACATCATTCTCCTCTCGCTGATACATCTCTATCCCCCTCTCGGATACATCCCTACCCTCTCTCTCGGATACATCCCTCACCTATGTATCCGGATGTCTGCTGATGTATCCGGAAGTCCAGTGATGTATTTGGATGTCCTATCCCCTCTCTGATACATCCCTCACCTATGTATCCGGATGTCTGCTAATGTATCCGGAAGCCCAGTGAATTATCTGGAATCCATAAATTTTAAGAGATTTTTATAATTTGGAAAAGAGTAGGGAAATAATGTAATTAACTCTTAACACTATGAAATTTATGTAAATTATACTTAACTTAATTCTCGCTAAATATTTTTGTGACAAAAATTGTTGCCGGTGAAAGAAAAATGACTAAATATCTCTTTTGTTGTAGTGATATACACAAAAGTGTTGCCATGATAGAGAAAATGTTTTGGAAAATATTACTGTATAAATTAGTTTCTAAATTGGCCAATAGTAAAGGGAACTCATTTTTTCCTATTTAATATTAAATATTTTTCATCATATCAAATATATAGAGCAGGGGGGGGGGGGGGGGAAAAAAA
>NW_006239103.1:1008613-1028502 GCF_000226075.1 Solanum tuberosum
AGAGCAACTTACATAAATGACTACATTTATAGGGTTATTGAAGTTCAATAGCTATAAGTATGTTATTTACTAAAAATGACTACATTTGATATGAATATCTAGTTGTATTTGTGTATTTTTTTTAATTATACAGTGAAACAATTAGAATTATAGTGCATTAAATAAGGTAATTTACGGTACTGAATCCCTTTAATCATGTCCTAGAAATTCTAAACTTTCCATTATTACATTAACAACTAATGATTACATAGTCAATGTGTATACTCTTGGATTCCAATTAGTTTTAAGAAAACTTGGATACATCGTACACAAGTTTTCATTGTCGCTATTGTTCTTGTTTCAAGAGTAAAGGTATTTCACATAAATTTCTTTAGTTAAATTGATTTATTGTAATTGTGAATGAATCTTGTTTGTTTTGATTTCAAATGCGCGAACTCCATGACAAGCATAACTGTATCCCAAAAATTGCTCAATACAATTGGACAATCTAGAAAAAAATGACAATGAACTATACTACAATATGATTATCCAAATGTATATGTATTTCACTCTATAAAAAATAGGTGTGTTGTATACGTATGCATTCAAATCTATGTAATGTATTTATGTATCCAAATGCACTTGTATTTCCAATTGGACAATCCATAAAAAATAGCAAGTATTTAAATGTTAATGTATTCCACTGTGTTTAACATTCAAATACAATTATATGCGTGTAATCAAGAGAAGAAAATGTATTCATGTAATTGATTACCTAGTCAATGCATACACTCTTAGATTCTAATTAGTTTTTTAAAAATTGGATACATCGTACAAAATTTTCATTGTTGCTACTATACTTGTTCAAGCGTAAAGGTATTTCACATAAATTTCTTTAGTTAAATTGATTTATTGTAATTGTGAATGAATCTTGTTTGTTTCGATTTCAAATACGCGAACTCCGTCACAAGCATAATTGTATCCCTAAGATTGCTCATTACAATTGTGTTAATATATCAATACAATTGGACAATCTAGAAAAAAATGACAATGAACTATACTACAATATAATTATCCAAATGTATATGTATTTACTCTATAAAAAAATAGATGCGATGTATATATATACATTCAAATCTATGTAATGTATTTATGTATCCAAATGCACTTGTATTTCCAAATCTATGTAATATATTTATGTATCCAAATGCACTTGTATTTCCAAATCTATGTAATATATTTATGTATCCAAATGCACTTGTATTTCCAAATCTATGTAATATATTTATGTATCCAAATGCACTTGTATTTCCAAATCTATGTAATATATTTATGTATCCAAATGCACTTGTATTTCCAATTGGACAATTCATAAAAAAAAATAACAAGTATTCAAATGTGTATGTATTCCACTCTGTTCAACATTCAAATACAACTATATGTGTAATCAAGAGAAGGAAATGTATTCATGTATTACCTCATTTGTATCAAATTGAATTTTAACATAATTAAATTGCATATTTGAATGCCGGTGAAAATAACTTCTTCAAACAAAACCCTATGAAAACTAAGTAAACATATAGATGTATACAAATATAAACTTCATATAAACGAGAAAAAAAATGCAATTAGAAAATACCCAATGAAGATGAATCAAAAAATTCGTTCCTACTATCATGCAAAGGATCTTGAATTAGAAGAAAATTGGAGGAAAAATAATAAAAAGAGACATTGATACATGTATACTGAAAGGAAAAAATATTGAATAAGGTAAGCATGGGGAACATAGCATCATATAACGTGCATATGACATTTATTAGGTGTGTAGTAGTGATATCTTTCCTATTTAATAATTATTTACATACATATAAAAAAAAATTAAAATCTGACAATTCATGTTTAATTAAGTTTGCTAATTAATATATAAGTATATCCATATAGCTTTAAAACAATAAATTATAGCTTTATACATTAAATATAAATTGATGTTTGCTATATTGTGTAGTTTTCCTTAAAAGAAACTATGGCTATAACATTTAATTTGAATTAATAATTTGCTATTTCATACAATTTTTCCGAAGTTAAATTAGTTTCTAAATTGGCAATTTTATATAATATGTATGGGCTCTCCGACTGCAAAAACTTGGAAAGCCCAAATTCAATACTTAATTGGGAGTTTGTCGACCCAAACTATAATCAGTTGGGCTTCAAACAATCTGAGCCCAACTATTGATAGATGGGCTACTTGGTTTTAATGAGCCTAAGTGGACGTATATCCAATTTTGGAATCACCATTAATCTACTTATTTCTAAATAACTTCAGATATGCGGTGTTTAAAGTTGTGATTGCAGTTATACAAACCGTAACTTCAGATAAATATGTCTCTAGTTCATATAGGATAGAAGTTCATATGTTTTTGAAATATATTTATGATATTTGTCTTAACGTACCGTATATCTGAAGTTGTTTCAAAATGAACGGAGTTCGAAAAGAACACTAAAGGGCTTGGTCAATTCAATAAGATGCATTAGAAACTCCACTTGTGTAACTTTCATTAATTCTTAAACTTCGATTTGTCCTCTAAATATTTAAATCTTTGTAATCTTAACTGGATTTGCATTTTTGACTAAATTTGCCGTCTGCTAACACTAATTTCGTTATTAAGACATTGTCAAAAAAAAAAAAAAAAACTATAATAATATTTGATTGTTTCAATCCTTAATTAAACGCGTCATTGGCCGATTAATCATTAATTTATAGCAAAGCTATGGGGGCGCAAAAAGACATGTTATAATCAACATTATTTTTCATTAGAGCCAGTTTGAATTGTTTTTTTTTCGATGTTTAAAAGTATATTAGTTAAAATAAAAAAGGGAAAAGGGCTTGATATACAACTTAACTTTGCGATTTAGAGTTAATATTACCATCGTTATTAAACGGTAGGATTCGTAGAGGTATATGTGAGCCACTTTTGTAACGAGAGATATATCAGCTCCTAATCACAAAGTCGAAGGGTATAGCATGCCCTTTAATCAATAAGAAAATGAGTTTTAAGCACTTATTTTTAAAAGGTGTAAATTAAAAATCTTGCCTTATGATTTTCGACTTATAAGCCATAAGTTATAAGCTAATCGAAATAAGCACTTAGCCCTTGGGCGGAGGACAATTCGAAGAAGATCACCATTAAACAAATTATAATGATGTTTATTGTCACGTCATTTAATAGGTATTGAAATTATATTTTTCGATTAAAATAATCATAAAAGCTAACTACGTAAAGTTGAACATCTTTCGAAAGAAAAACAAAGACTATGCAGATATTCAGCTCGCACGTCATGGAAATTAATATTTTTAATACAGATTAAGTTGACAACAACATTTAATCTCAATATTAAAATTTAACGCAATAACATGAAAAAAAAAAACAAAGTAATGATCGTTTAAATTGCATTAATAATATAAAAGTTGTTAATATTATTAATATATATAACTTAAGTCTATTATTATTATTATTATTAGATATTAGAAGAGGTGTGAGAAAGTAGAATTTGTCTATTTCATCGATTATGGGCTAAGAGAATGATCTTGATAGGCACTTTCACATGGTATACATATGATATTTGGTATACATTAAATTCATAATAACATATTTTATACATCAATGATGAATTAAATGAATATAATTTGACATCATCGTGGCATTGCGGAAGTGTAATTAGTCTCCTTAAGATCATGTTTAGTTATCGAAAATATTAATAAAATTTCACTAATAAAATGTACGTAGTAATTATAGAAGTAAATATTGCTCCCACCGTTTCGATTTGTTTGTCATGTTTTGACTTGACATGAATTTTAGGAAGTTCACGAAATTTTTTAAATCTTGTAGTCTAAAACTAAAGATGTGTGAATCTTGTGGCCTTAAATATGACACGTGAATAATTGAAATTACGTATAAAAAAAAAAAAAGCCAATCATTTTTTCAAATGAACTAAAAAAAAGTAGAACAAATAAATTAAAACGGGGTTATAGTAAAAAAGTATTTGAAGAGATCTAAGAAAATATTTAGATCTTAATTAGAACATTCTAATTTAACATATAGTACTACTAATCAGATTAGTCTAATCTCTTCAAACTTAGAGAACAAATAGATAAAACAAATAAATAAATTATGGCGTAAGAAAAATTACTAAATTTAATAAATTTATGAGTAAGACTAGTGACTGCTGATTTAGTCACTGCTGCACGTGTGGCTGTATTCCCACGTATAAAGATTTGGGACATGGAAATATAATAGAGATTAACAATAAATAAAAATATTTTAATTTTTAAACGGACTTAAAAAAAGGTTAAAAACAAACAAATTAAAAGAGAGTAAATAAAGTTTTTAAATTGTGTATAATTAAGTGAAATTAATAACATGTACAAGCATTTTTTAATCTCAATTTATATCTTGGTATAAAACTTTAGAAAAAAAAAAACTTTTGAAATTTGTAATTTAAAATACTTAAATCACCTCATTTAGGCTAAATTAAAATAAAAAGCTTAAGATTCATTTTTTTTTAAAAAGAGAGTGTGACATTTTTTTCGGGGACAAATTAATATAGATATAAATTGAGACAGGTGAAGTAATTAATAATATAATAAAATACATTAATTCTAAGTGTTTATAAATAAAGAATAGTCCGGTACATTAAAGTCCCTGCTATACATAAGGTCCAGAGAAGAGTCCGACCACAAAAACCTATCATACACAGTCTTACGTAACATTTCAGCCCGAAACTGTTTTATAAAAGAATAATTGAAAGCAAGTATATAGGAAGCCGGCAGGCTAGTAAAACTAGTCCAAATTTCAACTAAAATTACAATAAACAAAGAAAAATAACCTTACACCTAAAAACTAAACAAAAATTTCTCTATTGTCCTTGTCATTGTCCTTATAAAATGATCATTTCAACTATACTAAAGAATTACAAAAACTACATCGATTTGCAATCCCTAAAAAAAAAAGTGCATTTTCAAAAAATACAAGAGAAAGGGTTTCGTTTTCGAGTCTGTTTCTGATTTTTCCGACCTTGAAAAAACAACAATTCTAGCTATACCATAATTTCATCAAATGGCATCCGAAAAGATCAACAACTATTCCGATAGCTCAAGTGAAGACACGACGATCGATCGCGAATCGGAGAAATTCAACGATGGTATAGGACGTTCCTATGAGTGTAATTTTTGCAAAAGAGGATTTACAAATGCTCAAGCTTTAGGAGGTCACATGAATATTCATAGAAAAGACAAGTTGAAAGCCAAGCAAAATAATCAAGAATCTTCAACAAAATTATTATCCAAAGAAGCTAATTATGTCTTTGATAATTCAAGGTATAATAATAACTATGCACCTATTTCAAGTCATGATGAATTACAACATCATCACTATTCTAATAGTTATCAATTTCATTTCCAATTACCTCAAAACCCTAGTTATAACCAACATGTTTATAATCATCACCACGATGGATCGCATACGAGGCATGACAATTATTATGATGGTAATAACCTTAGTTTGAGAATTGGACCTACACTTATTGACGATGATGATGAAGAAGGAGGAGGGAAGAAAGATGTGGATGAAAGTGAACTCGATTTGGAGCTTCGTCTTGGTTATAGTAATCATTAATTAATTGTCGTTAGAGATCAATTTTTATTTCTATACTTAGTAGTTTGAAGAAATGGTCATGGTGTACAAAGATCAAGTGGAAAAGTGGTTACGTTACTCATTGAAGTGCTTGATTCAGAAGGCAAAAGGGGAAAATAGGGGACCAATTGGTGAGTAAAATGTTTAAGTTTGTTTTTAGAAAAACTTTAATATCTATCTCAAGAAATATGTGCATATATTTACACACATTAAGTGAAAATCTTTTTACTTTTTTAGTGTGTAGGTATATGAACATTGTTTGCAAGTTGTACTTTGTTCTTCTATTGCTATATATTGGATTATTAAAGAAACATTTGTGCCTCAAAATGTTGTATATTGTTTTGAAATGATTTCTTCACTCGTTATTTCTTTTTCGATATGCTTTTCCTTGAATCGAGGGTCATATAGAAACAACATATCTACCTCCCGAGATAGAAGTAAGGTCTGTGAACACTCTACTCTCTCCAGCCTCCAATACTGGTTTATGTTATTGTTGTTGTTGTTGTTATGGCTCAATGAGTTTGTGTTTGATACATATATAGTTTGTTCTTCTAGTTTTTGTGCCATTAACTTCAAAATAAGTAAACAAGAAAGATTATTTTCTAATCCACAAATTGTGTCATTTTCCCTCAATTTGATCTTCACATGCCAAGAAATGATGATGGTCAGCTAGTACAATAATGTCTAAAAATTGAGTGATCATCAATGAGTTATTAATTTTCCTAGGCTTATGCCATTGATAGCACCATGCAAATTTAGAAATTGCTTTTAATTCTTAGCTAAATGGAGCAATCTTCTATATAAGTTAAGCCAAGCCAAGCAAAAGATCCATCATGTAATTATATACTTGTTGAACATTTGGAAGTAAAAATATAGTGTGAAAATAGTTTGAGTGTTCAATATTTGTACCCATTTCTCTTTGATCATCTCCATGGACATTAATGATGATCATTTGAGTATTCCCATCATTGGTTCTTGATGGGAGACTTGTTCTCCTTGTATGATTTTGGACAGCTCTTACCTAATCAGCTAGCTAGTTTTTTTGGGTTGATGCAAATTTCGGATTAATTGTTTTTATATGATATCAAAGTTAGACTCATCCCAATTCTTTATTTACTTTGATGTTGGGTGTGCATATTATATTATCACGTTTTATATGGTTTTGGACAATCCTCACCTCATGAGTTAGATTTCGGAGTTGACTTAATTAGACCAATGATCTGACAGGTCTCTGAGTGTGTGGGGTGGGGGTTGGGAGTTGAGTTTCCCCCATCAATTATGTATGGGTGATTTAATCTTCTTATATTTGATAAGTCGAGGGTCTATCAGAAACAACTTATTTATCTTTGTAGTAAAGATCATAAAGTCTACGTACACTCATGCTTCCCAAAATTTCATTGGTGAGACTACACTGAACATGTTGTTGTTGGATTTAATTGTCCTATATGATCTTGGACAATTCTCAACTCATGAGCTAATTTTTTCTGAGAAAAAGAAGTAAAAATGGGAAGTAATGTTATGGAATTTATTATATATTATTATATATTAATATGTGTTAGTACATGAGCTAAAAACACAACTTGATCACAAATGTCATTGTTTTGGCGTATGCTTTGTTGATTTATTGAAGCTTCTAAAATGAGTATTATACATGCTTAATCCAAACAGAATGGTCATAATCAAGTTGCAAAAAGATTTTTTTATGGATTGCCAATTACTAATTAGCAAAATCATATAGGATACTACAAGTGCTGATTAATTTCATTTTTTTAATTACCTTCTTCTACCTTAGGAAATTAGGAATTAACAAGGTTATTAGCTTAGTGTTTTCCCCATAAATGATCAATATATATATACGTATTTCTCTAAGAATCCTAGGAAACAAGACTAGGATCAACTAGTCATGACCGATGAATGACATCAAATATGGTATTTCAATAGAGAATTATAATTGCACAATAATGTTTGTTTCTTCTTTTATCCACCTATTTATGGGTAATAAGCATCGTGGTGGGTTGATGAGATTCCTCCATTCTTTATCAAAGGTCTTTGATTCTATCCTTTGAGAATGAAAAAAATCTTTTGGGAGCGCTGCTTCTAAAAATAGAATCTACAATATATGTTGTGATTTGGATTAAAATCAAACTTAAATACAAATATTAGACACCAAGTGAGAAACCAAAAACAACATTGCATAGGAACTGAACAAGAAGCTATAGCTTTAACATAGTGTACATCATAGGAAAGTTGATACTTTTTTTTTTGGGAACCACCCAACTTCCAAAATTAGATGTGTGGTAGGATTATTATTAATCACAAAAAATGTATACATAGGAGGAGGACTAGGGGGGAAGTAGATATTTCACTTTCTTCCTAAGGCATCTAGAAATTATTTTCTTGTATCTAGCAAGATGTTTTCTATGTAATCTTAATTTTTAAAGTTACTTTATTTAGGTTGATATAGTTAATAAACTCTAGAATACTTTGAATTCTCTTGATTCTTCTTCCTTAGTACTATGTACAAGTGAACTACACTTGTGTGGTGTATTGTTCAAGAAACTTACTCCTTAGTAATGCCCAAAATGATGCCCTTGCTTTTGTAACATGATAAAATCTTGAGATAAAAACTAACTAGTCATATCATTTATTGGCTTCATTTGCCTAGAAAGATAAGTATAGAAGTAATTAATTGACTAGCTAGGAAGAATTGGCATTTCTTGTATGCACATTTACCTTAAGGATGTTGTTTTTTACACTAGGTACTTAGGGATGAAAAGGTTTATTTATATGATCTTGAGTGGGGGTGGCTAAATTAGCCAATGAAAGAAAAATTAATCTCCTTATTTATTAAGTTAGCTCATTTTGTTTCGTTTAATCAAACTTATATCCAGCGGCGAATAAATATATAGTCCAAATGACTTATGAGGTACCTTATCAAATATGTAGCTCATAAGGTCTCTTTATGTGATCTTGAGTAATCCATACTTACTTCATGAGTTACTTTTTAGAGTTGTATGTATGAGGCCTAATTAAATAAAGTTAATTTCTTATCATAATATTAGAGTCAATCAGTTAAGTTAATATTGATTCTTGATTTACTCGATGTTGAACACTCATATTATATTATAGTAACTCATATTATAGTATTCATGTTCAATCGACAAAGTCCGAGTGTGTAAGGGAAAAGAGAATGTCTCTTTATATATGGTCTTGGTTAATTTTCTTTTCTTTTTTTTAATCTAAAGATCATTATCTCATAAACTAACTTTTGAAATTGAAAAGATTTATTTATGTTAATTCAAGAATTACGAATATTTCAAATTTATGATTATTGTGGTAACTCATTGAATGATTTAATAGGAAAATATGAATTATGCACATTAGCAACTCAGAAGTTTTTTGTTCTTAGAAACGGAAGGTGTTTTATTTTATTTTATTTAGGAAGGTATATTCATACAAAAGAGGAACTAATCTAAACGATTTAGTTCTCATAACATCTCTTTCGCGATCATTTTTTACAATGATGCTTCAAAAATATTTACAAATTATATGTGGATCATTCGTGTATACTGCTAGTAGGTCTGCTGCCTTATTAGCCTCCCTCTGGACGTGCTTCATGGCTGACCCTTCATTTATTGGAATTATCAAACATTTTGCATTTCACTGATGCACATTTGGATGGTTAAATCGGTTCTCGACGTGATGCCATGGTTGTTCACCATGAGAAGTAGGGTAACAAAATATTATTGGAAAAGTTATTTATTTATGGCAATAATAATTGTTGCTTGTAAATACCCCATAAATTCAAAATGGTAAATTTTTAAGATTTCAATATTATAATTTCATCTTTGGAAACTTCTTTTTCTCTTTTTTCAATAAAAAAACTTTTTAGGAAATACAAATCTAGGTAAAACAAGGTTTAGGCTAATCATATTCTTTTTTTTAAGTAAATCTTCTCATTACTTATTACTGATTTTATTATTTAGCCAAAATAAAATGGCATTGTAAGTCTCTTCTCCCTATAATTGATAATATGTACACTTTTCATTTATGGGTACGTGACTAATGTTCATCGTGTTTGATCTGTAGTTAGATAAAGAGATGCTCCTATATACATTAGTTGGTCATTCCCTCCGTCCAAATTTATTAGGATCAACACGGCTGGAAGGTTTATGCAAAATTTGGGATAGTATTTTTAAAAGATAAAAAGTGTTTAACTTCACATAATAATAATAATAATAATATTATTTATAAATGTAAGGATTAATTTTAGTTAATAAAATAAAATGTTAGTCATTTATTTGTAATATATTACCTTAGATTTTAATGTAAAAACTTTATTTATTAATATATAGTTTGAGTTGTTTAATTCAAAATACTAAAAAAATAAATTGAGGCCTTAATTTTTTTGGAGAAAACAAACGGTTTACTAGCTTTATCCAACCACCCCTGTACTCAACATCCTTCATATAAACTAGAATACTGTTCATTTTGATATAAGACTCTTTACCCCATTATTCATTTGAGTTCTTGAATACCTCTTTTAGAAGTGATGATAGTAATAAAATACTACCTTATGATCTTTGTATTTCATCTGTGGGCAAAGGGCAAACTGATGCACTAAGCATCTGGAGACGGACTGAACAACAAGAATCAAATTATAAACCCAATATGTATAATGTATACATTTTATTTGAACATAATATTCGATCTAAAGTTATCCTTGTAGGAAAAAACTAAGTATTTCTCTTATTCTTATGAACTTATAACCCACTAATGATATGAACTAGAAAATGTCTCGTGAAAAACAAGCTCTGTAAAAAGAGCATAATATTTTTTCTAGAAAAAATAGTTTCACAAGTGGCATAGTCTCACATAACTAATCCCCACACGTGTGCCACGAAGCGTTTAGTCAATGCCCCGCCCTAAAACGAGCTCCGAGATGAGTTCCAAAACTGCTTTTTAAAACACTCATCATGACTACTATGGACTTTTATTTTGCATATATACACTTTTTTTCTGTAATGTGATACGTTAAGTGTGAACACAAAGAAGGCCCAAAAGAAACACAAACAAGGCCCTAATGGTGCATGGACTTGACCCAATTTATGGTTGACCCTGCCATAAATTAAAATGGGAAAATTAGCAAACTAGTCACAATCCCTAACATAATTATTAAAAATATCTACACTTTAAAATAATTAGTAAAAATGTCAATTTTTTAGAAAATAAATTGTATCCTAATATAAATAATTTCATTTCCTTTTATTTCTCAAATCATGCTCAAATTAGATCCTTTTTTTACTCCATCATCCGTAAAAAATAAAAAATAAAATATTCTCATTACCCACTTACCCCTCTTTCTAGGTTTTACCCCAAATTGCTCCTTTCTCTCTCTACCCTTTTTCACCATTGTTATCTCCTTTCCTTGTTCAAGAAAATCAACTCTTCCAATTTCCTACACTTTGTTCAAGAAATCTCACAATTAATTCAAAAGATTGTTCAACCATTGATAAAGGTAAATTCAAAGTCAACACGTATTTTGTGAGATTTCTTGTGATTTTGTTTTCATAATAACAAAGTATTTTGTATTTCGGATTTTCCATATTTAAACACTATTATTTGATTTTTTTGTGAGTTTTTCATATTCACCAAGTATTTTATGAAATTTCCCTCTTTTATGTATTTCGAATTTTTCGTCTTTTAAACTATATTGTTCGATTTTTTGTGATTTTGTTTTCATATTTGAGATTTAACCGATTGTAGTAATCTATATTAGCATTCATACATCATATACTGTTTGATATTTTATACATTTATAATTAATAATTTCAATTTTTGCTTATAGGGGTTACTAATAGATGCATAAGTGAATACGGATTTGGATTTGATTTTGGTGGGAAAAAATCATCAGAAGAAGAAGAAAAAGAAGAAGAAGAAGAAAGTTCAATTGTATTAATACCAAGATTGTATTCATATTAATTTTTGTTTGTCAATTATTTTTCTTTTACTCAACATTTGTATTTTTATTAAGAAAATTGTATTTCTTTTTAGTTTGTAGTCATTCAAATAGGTATGTCAAATTGATTTATATTTCTTAACCATAGATGTATTCTATTTTTTCACAGCCAATTTGTATTTTTTTTTAGAATATTGTATCCTTCCTCAATAGATTGTATTATTTCCACTATGCATGTTATTTCTTTTCCAAAATCTTGTATCTCTATTTCTTTCATAATCAATTTATATTTTTTTTTAGAATATTGTATCCTTCCTCAACAGATTGTATTATATGTATGCTATTTTTTCCCAAAATCTTGTATATCCTTTCATAAATCATATTCATATGTAATGATTAGATTATATTGAGATACAATCGGTAATATTTTTGTAATACAAATAAAAGAAAAATATATTTGGCTATCATGTAATACAATTTTGATCATTGGGATACAATTTGTAGTTTCACTATGAAAGTAAAATATCAATTTTAATTTGAATGGTAAAGTCAACACATAAAATGTAAAAATTATTGGTATACAATTACGATGAAAACATAATAAAAAGGAATTATAACTGATGATAATTTTAAGTGATATGTTCATTTTTAAATATTATCTCCTTGATTTTCTCCTTTCTGTTATTAAATAATTGTATTCTTGCAAATCAAACAAATAAGAAAATACATAAATCAGATACATAACAAACTAAAATATTGACATTTTGAAAATTTTCCCAATTAAAATTCCATCTTAACATGATATATTATAATGTTCGCTAAAACTTCTTAGTTCAACTTCCGAAGTGTAGCATTGAGGTGAGGAAAATCAATTTTAGATGGTACTTATAAATAAAAATACCTGAAAAATTAGTGATGATTTTGCATATAACATGAGAAATCTGGTTAGCACTCACTTTTAATAAAAACCAAAAACATTTGAAAAAAAGAAAAAGATAAAGAGAAAAGTATAATATTTCTTAGAAATTGAGATACAATTTTTTTTTTGCTAGCCACCAAGCAATTAACCCTAGCTAGTAGTCTCTTTGAGTTGGACCAAAAAAATACTAACATAAAAAGAACATTTGATTTTGTTGCCAAAGCTATTCTAGGACTAAACAAAAGTCCTATATTAATGTACATGTCTCAACACATGGAGTGTTCCTAAAGCATATATTATTATGCAACATTGTGGGACACATCTAGAACATCTTTTTATTGAAACTTGGTACCATATACTCATTAGTCTCCATTCATTTGAAATTGAATGAGATTGATACATATTTGATAAATATAAATCAATATCTTTAGATGTTGAAAAAAAAACTATAAATAATTAGCTACATGTGTGAAGTACTAACAAAAGCAGTTCTAAGATGATTTCAAAATGTGTGTTTGATTAAAATAAATATATATATATATATATATTTCCTATGATTTCATGTTGCATCACATATATTCCTCTGTCCCATATTAGTTATTGAATTTCCCTTTTACATATTCCTTAAGGAATCATAAAGAAGAAGATGCAATTTCACTAATTTATTCTTTAAAAAACTCTTTTGAAACTTAAAAAACTATATACACTTTCGAATAAAAAGCGAATTAATTCTAAGGGTAAAATTAAATATAAATTATTAATTCTATCTGACTTTGTAAACTGATAAGTAATTTAAAATAATATTATTTATAGTAAAATGAACAATTAATATGAAACAGAAGTCGTAGTAAAGAGACTAGGAAAAAAAAAACACAAAAAGGGAAATAAAGTGAAAATTGACTTTCTCTGCTGTAATCATGTTGTATGTCTACTAAAATTTGAGCAATAACAGTGGTAGAAAACACTGAATTAGTGGAAACAACAATTTTAGGCCCTACCCTTCTTCTTTTTTTTTTTTTTTTGGGGGGGGGGGGGGGGGGGAATATGATATATTTTAAGCATATATATCAAGCTTAATCTGTTTGACTCCTTTATTTTCGATTTCAAGAATAAATATTAATCAACATGAATCCCGCATATGGGACAAGTCCACATTTCATCCATCATCAAGTATAATTATATCAAATGAATTGCAACAAAATATAAACATAGATGCATTAAAGGAGGGAGGGTAAAATAAAACTCTTAAGCCAAATTAATCAGATCAAAACATAATTAACTGACCAACCGTTAAAATTTATGACGGATTGGACTCACGTTTCACACTTCTAGTTCTAGGTGTCAATCTCAAGTGATGTACGTTATAATTTAGATAGCGTGATACCTCTAAACTCTTATATAGATCCATCTCTAGCGTACTACATAGGCAAACCGAAAGTCCACAGTTTTTTCATATATTTTACAACCAGCTGGTTGGATTATAAGAAACAGCCATAGAAACTTCACTTTTGATTTTTATGTGCCAAATGTTTAGTAATATGTAAAAACACCGTTTGTCCTTGTTTTTTTAAGTAAATAGCGTAACATAATTGACTTTCGAAAGAGGTGTTTTTTCATGTTTTTTTCTTTCTACAAATGCATGAATCTTGACCCTCTTTCATCCATTCTATCATTATTAACTCTAGCACTATTAATATTTTAGATTAGATAATATTATAATGCTTTTGATCTCTCAGTTATTATTAAATTTTGACGTTAATTCTTATGATATATAATTGAAAATATTAAATTTTTTAATTAATTGACAGTGTGTTCTTGAATATTCCTTGCTTGTGAATATTCACATTTAATTATAATTATTTATCATTTCATCACTTAATTATTCATGTGTTGTGTTAAATTTGTGTTGTTACTCTATGTTTTTAGTGATATAAAACTTAATAAATACTCAATAACTTAGGGACTAAATATGATATTACTTCTTTTGTGCATTAATGACGTGTCAATTTTTAGTATACAATAAAATTAACGTCCAATTATAAATAAGAGAACTCCTTGTGGTCAAGTCTAATATAATAAATTGAAAAAAAAATAGAGTAAAATTAAATTTGTTATAGTTAGTTAAATTACACAAATAGTGTAACAAAAAATTTAGATTATTAATATCATATATAACTTAAATTTTATTTTTCTTAGCTAGATTTATTGAGCTTTAATGTCAACGAAATTAACAAGACAATAAATAAGTCGCATAAGCAAAATCAATGAAGTAGATATAAAAAGAAGTACAATTAGTAGACGGCTAAAAATTTGGATTTTTATGAAAATTGGGCAGATTCAATGAATATATAGACTTTTAGAAAATATTGCTTAATTAATTGAAGGTACATCTTGGGGCAGCCAATTAACAAAAAAAATGATATTCTTTTCGATTTATATTATATGATATGATATTTTTAATTTTTACATTTAGTTCAAAATAAATGATTTCTTCCCATAATTAAGTAGGTATAAAATTTTCTTTTAAATATATTCTTATTGAAATAAGTGGACCTACATAATCACTAAATCATATTAAATAAGTACTATTTAATTATTAGTGATTTAGTGAAAATATTACTTACTTTTTAAGGGTGAGTGAATTTCTTAAAGGGTATGTCGAAGTTAAAAGCATCATATAATATGGATCAGAAGGAGTATCAATACAATATAAATAATTTGCAACAACAATAAATATACACATTAATAATTAGTGCTAAAGTATTTATCAACTTTAATTAATTGTCATGAAATTCAACATCGATATAAGTTTTCGGGACATTTACATAGTGTTATGTTTTTAATGTGATGTTTTCTAGATAATTAGACATGTACAAGTGATAGTGCTTTCCGTACGTTTTACTAATTAGGCTATTAGCACCCTCGAAAAGGAAATGAAATTAAGCAAATCCCTAAAAATACGGTCTTTGAGTCAAAAACTAGGTACCTAACTTGAAAAGATGATAAATCGTGTTTTTTTTTTTTTATAATTAATAGAAACTCAATAATAAGAGTTTTCACTTGAAAATATTCAATTGCCTCCAAAGTGAACAGAAATTTTTAAAAAATTGAGCATCTTTAATTTCTTTGATACGTGTCACTCTTAAGCGTTTGGTGAGGCAAAATTAAAATATTAAGTATTTTTAAAAAATAAATAAATTGGAGGTAGGTGAAGGAGAAATAAGAGGGGATTACAAGGAGCAAAATCGAATTCTTACCAATAACGTGAGAGTTTAGATAGTTAATCAACTAAACAACTAAAATTAATTCACTATGATATTAAGTATAGATTTCAACAAACTCAATAATTCTTACTTATTTTCTATTTATATATATATTTTTAAATTAAATATATATACATATTTAATTAATTGTGAATTCAATAATTAAACCGAGCTATATGAATATGATAGCAAATTCAGAACCCACAATTTCAAAATTCTCCGCCTCTATCCAATCACGTCCTCCTAATATTGGTTCATGACACATAAAATTAAGCAAAGTGAAATTTAGGACATCATGGCAAAAATAAATAAATGTGAAATATATATAGAAGGTAAATCACCTTGAATATCAAAGAATTTAGTATTGATTATATTTATATACACTTCTACTAAGTATTATTTATTTATTTAACATAATACGATGCTACAACAAGACAGATTCACGTGTTATTTATTCTAATTAAAATGGTGTTGAATTATCCTAATCTATTTGTTACACCTACTCCCCTAACCTACTCTAAATGCCAACGTGCAAAAAAATGTTTCTAGAGGCATAAAACCGATTACGAAAAGACAGTTCGATGCACAAAACATTTTACGTTTATATAAAGTTTGAAAAAAGGTCACACCTCAATAAGAGTGATATAAACAATTTATCTTAATGCAAGTATATAATATATATATAGCTGCTTTCACTCAAATCCATGATCTATAAATCTCATCAACGAAATAAATTTTTATCATTATTCCAACTTCCAAGGGTGATTTGTGACTCCATAAATAGATTGTGGAAGCTAAAATGATAGGAGTAAATTGCATTTATATGAATATGATATTTATTTTTTTGGGCCCTATTGAGAGATTTGATGATTCAAAGGAAGCTAACGTTTATTTCTCTTCCTTAATTTAAGTACAAGAAATCTCTAGATGTCTGTCCACATTTGGTACATTAATATTTTAAGTCTAATTTTGTTTAACAAACTAAAATAAAATTATGTCTTATATATATATAATATATATTTCTATTAAAAATGGTAAATTATAACAAAGTTTCAAGAAATAATGAATTTGAATCAACACAAAGAGTTGAGGATCTAGCTAGGAGCACAAAACTATGAATAGTACTTGCACTCTATGTTTATATCAAGTTTCGTAACTTGTAAGTTATAAAATTGGGCGAGAATATATATTCATAAACCATAATCATAATCGACTAAAAGTTTATATATAAATGCATTATTTATTTATTGATTTAATCTAATTAAGATTCTTTTAACACTAATCGATTAATGTAAAGTTGGTTAGGGTAAAATGCTGTGTACATGAACGCCCCAAAAAATATCTTGAAATAATGACTAGGTGTCAATTTATTCAAGACCAAATTAAATGACATTAAGTCATCCAATTAAACTACATTAAGCAACCAAACTAAATTTCAAACCACATATTGAATAAGTTGATTAAAGAATAACATGTCTATTCTATATATCAATTTAACTTATGATTAGTCTCATCAATCAGCTTAGCTTATCGCCAAGTGTTGTGGTGGAATGTGCGAGATTTATTCAAATTCAAGGCTTGGGGATAAAAAAAAAATTAATATAAGCACTCTGGTATTTAATACGTATTAAGTGGTGTAAATTCAAATTAATCATAGCAGTCTTATAAAAATAAAAATTAAGCTTATTCACCTTCGACACGTGGCTTACTTTTAGGGATTAGTGTTATTCCAGGCCCAGCATAATTCTATGTTTAATCACTATACTTTTCATTAATCAACTTCTTATACTAAATGATGATATTGATATGATAAGATTATGGAAAATGTCAATTTGGAGTACTAGGTCCTGCCAATTTTTTCTAACTGAAATTAAATAGTATATTTATATTCTCATGCAATGTATCTAACTAAATTTTGACTTAGTCTTATAATAAAAAAAATATACACCTAAACTCCTATCCATGATTACATTAATGAACATTTTAAACCTTTTATTTCTAACCAATACATTTGCTAGTTGATGTAATTTGTTTTTGTTTGGGGGGCTATTTAACAAAAAATCATTATTTTATGGGGGCCAACATGAGTGCACCATTGTAGACAAAGAAAACTTTCCTAGACATGTATATAATTTTCAAAAGTTTCATGAGGGGTTATATTAGTTTTCTTGGATGAATTTAATGTTGATGAAGTCATATCAATCAAATTAATGTGTATATCATAGGTCATTACTTGATTGCTTGGAAAAGTTGAATTCACTTAAAAATATTATAGTTTGTTCGGTTAAGTTTTTAGGAAGCAAAAATGTTTTTTTTTTTTTTTGAAAAATTGTTAATGAGATGCCTGAGCAAGTCCTTTTGTCAACAGAAGTAAGGAAAACAAATTGCATCAGTGATATTCTTACCTTGACAGCATATGTCCTTCCGATCAACACACCTCATCGTCACTCCCACCACCTTAAACCTCAATCCCACCATCCCACACCGTACTTTCTCACCCTCGATCAACTCATATAATGTTTGTCGAAATAATATACAAATAACTTCGATATAATATTTTTTATTTTTTATCGGGCATAAGAAAATAAATTAAAAAATCCACTAATACATACTATCTCCATCCACTTTTAATTATCATGATTTCCTTTTTTAGAGTCAAACTATAAGAATTTTGACTAACATTTTACGATACATTTTTTCATCATATTGATATGCGAAAAACTGCAATTTATAGTACTTTTCGTATAGTTTTTGAAAATCTAAATTTTTTGCTTAAAATATCGAATTAATGTAATCTAATTTAACTTTAAAAATTAGTCAAATTGACTTTCAAAAAATGTAACATAACAAATAAAAGTGCACAGAGGGAGTATTTTTTCACTTGAAAATAGAATTCATATAGCAATACGCAAACACTTGTACTTAATTGTCTAAAAAATACGTTCATACGTGGTATGCCTAATTGCCTATAAGTCATTCAAATGAAAAATAGTGGTAATTAAGTTAGGAGGGTCAATCGTGAAATTGTGTTTTAGCGAGAACAATTATAATTGAAGTGAGAATAGAAAGATTTCACTTCAATTCAATAAATGACGTTTATTTTGTAAGTGTCTCTTCTTTCTCGACATGATTTCTTTTATTTTTTGTCTACGTACGGTGAAGGAGACAAGGGCGAGGCACCGACCATGTTTATCTTATTACCACTTATAATTTAGAATTAGAAGAAAATGATCATTTTCAAATCTCTTCTATGTTATTTCTGAATCTCATCTTATGCGTGTAAAATGAAAATTTCTAATATAAATTCATAAAGAACTACGAAATCAATTGATATTAAGTTTTAAATAGTTTTAGAAAAATATACAAATAAATAAAATTTCTTCTTTTGTTTCACCCAACCAAATGAATTTTCACAACTAGAACTAGCTAATTAATGTGAAAAGTTAGAGAGTTATAGACGGAACGTAACTTTAGGTAATTGACAAATCTATGTTCTACAAAACCATTTAAGGAACAAAATATAAAATAAAGATAGTGCCAAAATAATTATAGAGTCACAATAGTTTTTCTTAAAATAGAAATCTTTTGTCCATCTTCATTTTTTGTTTTTTCACTCGGTTGGAAAAAATGGGGAAAAAAAAATTTTAAAAATATTATTCAAAATTCATATCGTTTAATTCTTAAAAAGTGAAACATAATAAATATTTTGAAACAAAAAAATTATAATATAAATAAATATCTAAATTAATTTTGTTTGACTAGTTTTGAGGATCCTTTATGATAAGGTAAATTATATATTACACTAGTATATGTTTAAAGTAATTAAAATATACTAGTGCAATAAAATGGTATGTATCTTGGTTGCCTCTATGATATTTACCACTTCTACTAATTAATAAAACAAAAAGAGAGAAATTTTCATTTCAAAAGTTGAAGATAATTAAATATTAGAAATTTAATTGGTAAACGAAGATAATTTCTTTATAGGATTTATGGTCAAAGTATTGTTCATCTTTTAATTTGTTTCATTCACAAAAGCCAAACTGAAAAGAAAAAAAAAAAAAAAAAAGGGGCATGGG
>NW_006239103.1:1028802-1096223 GCF_000226075.1 Solanum tuberosum
AAAGAAAAAAAAAAAAAAAAAAAGGTGCATGGAGAAAAATAACAAAAAGTACCTTATATTTGGAGAAAAATTTATAGTGATCCTTTAAGTATACATGGAGTAGTTTTGATCCTTTAAGTTTGTTACAATTGATCATTTTATTTCTGTTAAATATTTAACAATTTTTGTTATTAGATTTAACGAAAATTCTAAAAAAATCCTTTGTACTTTGTTCAAGTTGTGGATTTTCGTTAGCGTTAAATTTATTGTTAAAAAAAGGTTCTTTAGGAAAAATCCTACACTCAAAAAGTTCTTGAGAAATGATCAAGTCTTCATTTATCATGGTGATCACCTTAGGGTGAATATTAACAAGGGTAACATTTTGACTATTTTACCCTTTTAAAATAAATATTGAGTCAACTATGATTCTCAAACAATATGGTAGAGTAATCGTCATGCATCTAGCATGGATGGGTACATTATTTATACTAGGATAATCAAACACTAAAAATCATTGATATATGTGGTGATCGAGTCAAAGTGAATTGTTTCTGATATATAATACTAAATAACATATCTTATGGAATTCTATAAGTGGGATCTCATAAATAGTAAGATTTGATTTCCTTTGTTTGTCCCTCTTCCGGATAATAAATTGCCGACTCCCAAGAGATCATATTGATTTAAGTCCCTCTATTTGGAAAAGGGCGACGAAGATGAACTTAGAATTCGAAGAAAAAAATGAGTTGATTGTAACCATGGACTCCATTTTCCTTTTTCTAGTAGGGGTCTCGTGTTTTCTATGTCGCGATGTTTTACGATACTTTTCTTTTGGTGATTTGACCTAATTTCCTCGTTGCATGACAATTAGGGAAATGAGTTCTTTAACTGGCCCTCTTTATTTCTCCTATTATAAAAAAAGAAGTATGAGAGGGTACGTCTTGTCTTCTTTCATGTTATCATACTCGAAAGCTTTTACATATAGTTATTCACATTGTCTGTACTTCATCTAAGCTTGTTAGTACAACTCATCTGAAAGAGATTTTAAGCGACAAACAATACTCAATCAAAGGAGGGCTAACAACCCTCAATCTCTCATTCTTGTTCCTAGATCACCCATCTCTTTTTTCCCTTGCGAGTGAGATCATATTTCTAGAACAAAGTGATAGAAAGACTTATTTTCAAATCAAAGGTACTTGCTTATAAATAAAGATCAAGGTGAGTAGTCGGCTTATTAAAGTAAGGAAAGGTATCGATAAAGCATAGTAACTTAGTAAGCTAGGGTACATGCAAACGATATGATATGTGCAAATTTGATTAAGAATGTTGATGGCTCCTCACGTCATGGTTGACCTCGTTTTGATCCTGTTAGAATAAATGTGAAAAGCAAAATTCATACTTGAATTGACTAAATTTAGTATAATGGTGATGTTTCAATTCGGGAAAATATCTTTTTAAAAGGTGTCTCTGCAAATTCAGTGTTAGAAGTATTCATATTCATAAATTCACTACAAAACAAGAGCAACAACAACGAATGTGCTCAACTATTAACTGGAGTAGAAAACTACGGCGATTCATAAATTATAGCCTTCCAATATATATTTTTTCTATTATGTCATAGAAGGAAAGAATATTTACATCGGGGCTGATAATTGAATTAAATATTCTTATTATATATAAAGAAATAGGGCATACAAATTAGATTTTTTCACGTATCGAATGTTGATTCGATTTTTTTGCTAAAGTCATTACATTTGAGAGTCACACGCTTTAATTTTGTGAGAAATTGTCAATTAGGTACTTCCTCCGTCTCAATTTATGTGACACTTTTAGGAGTAATTATTTTGAATTATCAATTATTATGACTTATAATACTTTTTACGTAGTTTACAAATATATAAATTTTATTTCAAAAAAATTTGAAGATTCCACCCACAAATTTTCAGTCAAACTTAAACTGTTTGACTTTCGAAAAATGAAAAGTGCCACATAAATTAGGACAAAAAAGATATTTTAATAGACAACACTTTGAAAATTATTGAAGTATTCAATATAATACCACATTTAGTTAAGGTATCAAATTAAAACAAAAGTCAAATTTGAGGGACCACATATACAAATTTCAGCCCCTCTAAAATGATGAGACATAGAAGGCTTGTTTGGTAGGCTGGATAATATGAAGTATTTTATAATTAAGTTTAAGCTAAGAATTATACTCTGTTTGGTTGACAAGATAAATTTATAGTATCAATTAAATACAGTATAAATTTAAACTAAACTTAATTTTAAAATACCTTATCTTATTCCATTTAACTTGCGATTAATTTACACCACTTCTTAAGTAGGATAAATTAATCCAAAAATTATAATTCTAGCACTATAATTTTGAAATAATTTAATACGTGTATCAAACTAGAGTGAGTATTAAATAGAACTAAGTAAATTAATGATAATTTTCTTAAAATAATAATTGTAGTTAAAAGATTTGCTTCTAATTTTTTTTAAGTATACTTTATAGGGAGGTTGAAGAGGACATTTAAGAGTAGAATTGTGTCTAAGTTCTCTTCATATAAGGTTTGTGGGTCCCACTCAACCCCCACCCCACACCCTCCACACCCCAAACTTAGATTTTCCTGTCTTTTCTACCTCTTTTTTTGCTTGCATTTTTCTGCTCTGTATAAGGTCACTCTCTTTTTCTCTCTATAAAACAACAGTGCTTCAACATTTCTACTTTTTCTTCATAAGGGAAATTTCTGTTCTTGAAATTAAATTTGCATTGGAGCTCAGAAGAGAAAGAAAAAGGTAATAAAATGAAAAGGGTGTTTAATTCTTGAAGAATCAGTGAAGTTCTCTGTCTTTTTTGTTCTTTTTTTCTTTTTTGGGTGTAAAAATCTCATCTTTTTTCCTTTTTGGTTGTAAAAATCATATCTTTTTTCTTTTTTAAGTGTAAAAATCTTTTCTTTATAATGTTTTAGCTTGTATACAAGGAAGGTGGTGATTAAAATGAAAAAAAAACTCAGTTTTTACTTGAAGAAAATTTTTAATTAGTTGATCGAAACCCGGGTAGTAATGTGGTACCCGGTTTGTTATATCTGGATAATTGGATCTTTTTCTTCTTCTTGTAGGTGCATTGGGTTTTGGTTCTTTTTTTTTGAGTAGTTAAGTATTTGGAGCTTTTGTGGGCAAAAGATTGTTTTTTTGTTCTTTCTTTTTTTATTTTGATAATACCAATGCTGGAAAAGAAGATGACTCAAAAGGCCTTTGTAAATGTTTACTTGCCTTTTTTTTTTTTGGTTTATGTTTCTCAGATAATGAAAGATGAGTTTTTTTTCCTTTCTTCTTTCAGGTAAATTTAGCTCACCATAACTTCTTTTCTTTTTTCAAACTTTTTTTTTTTGAGTCGAGGTCTATCGTAAACAATCTTTCTAATTTTCGAGGTGAGGTAAGGTCTGAATACATTCTATCGTCCCCATATACTATTTGTTGAATTAGACTGGTTATGTTGTTGTACATGAGTTTTAGTTCTTTTATTTATTTGTTTATGTTAAAGTTTCTTGTTAATGGAATTTAGCTTTGATTTTAAAGTTTTTCTGGTTTTTCTTTGTTTTGTAGTTAAATTGGTTGAGGTGGACAGTGAATTTCTCAGTCCTCTTGTACTAGGTTATATTTATGAGTGGTTGGTTATATTTAGTCTTGTGAAAGTCAAAATTTTGATATTGAAATTAATAGATGCCTTTTAAGTTGTGGCCTTGTGGGGCTTAGTTGGTATTTGACACTTTTTAAGGCTCTTCCTTTCCCCAGCTCATACTAGTGGTAGTACTTTTCTCCGTCCCATTTTATATGACACTTAATTCGTCTTGAAAAAATGTCTTGTCTTACTATTTTTGTTACTCATCATTTTGTAACAGTTGTCACATTAGTTGGTTATTGTTATTATTCCATTTTCTCTATGTTATGCTTTCCTGTTTTCTATGTCCTCTTTACTTTTGTATTTTTCCTTTAGCTGCTCTCGAAAACACTCTCTTTACTTCCTCGAGGTAGGGGTTTTATATGTCCTCTTTACTTTTGTATTTTTCTTTTAGTTGCTCTGATGTGCGTGTTTAGAAACAACCTCTTTACCTGCTCGAGTTAAGGGTAAAGTATGTGTACACTCTTCCGTCCCTAGACCCCACTTATGGGACTACACTAGGTTTGTTGTTGTAGGTTCTTCCTTTTGGTTATTGACCAGCTTATGTTAATTGCAAGTGGATGTTGGTGCATTCATTTGTGTATATCTGTGAAATTTTATAATGATGGTAGTGCCCTTTTTTAAAAAGAATTAATAAATTGTAGGTTCTTGTGTACTTGGTCCAGTTATTGAGCATATATGGTTCGATTGATCAGGTGTGTTATTGTACATTAAGCAGCATTGGTGTAAACAAGAGTAGTTCTATTGGATGCAATGTTGAAGAAAGTAGTATCATGGTTGTTGTTTTTATCGATCGTTGAATTATGGGTTGTTGATGGTTATATTGAATGTCCTTGTGATGATAGTGATGCATTTTGGAGCATGGAAACAATGTTATTTGTTCAAAAGGCCGGTGATCTCGGTATAGCAGTGGCCTATTTTTCCATCCCAATCGAGATCATCTACTTCGTTACCTGTTCTAGTTTTCCGTTCAAATGGGTGCTCTTTCAATTCGGAGCATTCATTGTACTATGTGGTTTAACACATTTTCTCACCTTCTTGACTCATTTTGGCAAATACACATTTCACCTTATTCTTGCCCTTATTGTTTGCAAACTACTCACTGCATTAGTTTCGATGCTCACTGCTATAACACTTATGAATCTCATCCCTTTGCTGCTTAAAGCCAAGGCAAGGGAATTTATGCTGAGACGAAAGAATCGTGATCTTGATCGAGAAGTTGGAAGAATAAAACAAAAGGAGGAACTTGGACTGCATGTTCGGATGCTTACCAAAGAGATCCGGAAGTCAATTGATCGTCATACAATACTCTACACAACTCTTGTTGAGCTATCGAAGTTATTGAGTTTGCAGAATTGTGTTATATGGATGCCTAATGAGAACAGAACCGAGATGAAACTGACTCATGATACTACAAGGGAAAATGTTTCGAGTATGTATAATGTGCCTATCCCGATCAGTGATCAAGAAGTAAAAGAGATCAAGGGGAGTGATGATGTAAAGATACTTGGAGCGGGCTCCCGACTTGCTGCTGCAAGCAGTAGAGGGAGTTGTGAGCCAGAAACTGTGGCTGCTATTAGGATTCCAATGCTGATGGTCTCGAATTTCGGAGGTGAAACTCATGAGATTGTCTCGCAATGTTATGCTATCCTCGTTTTGGTTCAACCTAGTGGACATGGTAGGTTTTGGCTTAACCAGGAAATTGAGATAGTCACGGCTGCAGCTGATCAAGTTGCTGTGGCGTTGTCCCATGCTGCAGTGGTTGAAGAATCTGAGTATATCAAAGACAGATTGACAGAACAGAATCAAGCACTGCAAAAAGCGAGAGAGGAAGCTCTTAGAGCAAGTCAAGCTAGGAGTGCATTTCAGACGGTTATGAGCCATCGGTTGAGAAGACCGATGCACTCAATTTTGGGTCTGCTCTCGATGTTGCAGGAAGAGAAGTTACGAGATGAACAACAGCTTCTTGTGCATTCTATAATCAAATCCAGCAACGTTGTCTCCACCCTGATGGATGATGTTATAGTTACTTCAACCAAGGAGAACGTAAAATTCCCATTGGAAATGAAGCATTTTCAGCTACATTCCTTGATACGAGAAGCTGCTTGTATCGCCAAATCTTTGTGTATGTATAAGGGTTACAACATTACCATTGAGGTTGAAAAATCATTTCCTAATCAAGTCATGGGTGATGAAAGAAGATTTTTTCAAGTTTTGCTTCATATAATCGGAAATCTTTTGAATGGCACCAACGGAGGACATCTTACCTTCAGAGCTCTCTCAGCAAGTGAAAATGATGTAAGTTGGAAAACGCCGAGATCAAACTCATCTAATGACATTGTCTATATCAAGTTTGAAATTTGCACAAAAATTAATCGATCTGAGTCAGAGATCACCCCTGCTACTCCGACGTACTACATTGAGGAGATTGAGGAGAGTTTGAGCTTTGCTGTTTGCAGGAAGTTGGTTCATGTAAGCCTTTTATTTTCGTGTTTATTTTAGTACTTTTTGAATTTTAATGTCCTTATATTAGCTATTTGAATTTGAACCTTATCATAACTTCCTTCTGGTATGTGAAAAATGTCGAAACAGTTGATGCAAGGAGACATCTTTATAATCCAAAATTTAGAAGATTTTGATCAAGGCATGGCTGTCATTGTCGGATTCCAAAGGCAGCCATTAATTCCCATAGGCATGTCCGAATATGTGGAATCTTCTGATCCCACATATCCACATCCTGTTTTACAGGGTGTGAAAGTTCTGTTAGCTGACTATGATGATTCGAATAGAGCTGTAACAAGGAAGATGCTCGAGAAATTGGGATGTATCGTTACTGTAGTTTCATCTGGATATGAATGCCTCGGTGCTGTTGGCCCCATTGTGTCCTTGTTACAAATTATACTTTTGGATCTTCACCTGCCTGATTTAGATGGCTTTGAAGTTACCATGAGACTTCGAAAGCATCGAAGCCAGACATGGCCTTTGATCATCGGTTTAGCTGCAATTACTGATGAAGATATCAGAAAATGCCTGAAGATTGGAATGAATGGTATCATCTGTAAACCACTGCTCTTATCAGGACTCGCCGATGAGCTTCAGAAGGTTCTGCTTCATGCAAACAGAGGAATGCGATGATGGTAACTAACGTTTACGATAGATGATAGTAAGGTACAAATATAGTAGATGTAAAAATAGAAAAAATGTAAAAAGTTTCAGCATACTTATGTTTAAGTACACACCTTGAGTACTGTTAAATGGTATAGATACTTTTTGTCTTCTTTATGTTCATATAAAATCTTAGTTTTACATCAATTTGCTACAACTTGTTACCTCTGGAGCCCTGGAGCAACGGTAAAGTTGTCTCTGTTTGACCTATAAGTTACAGGTTCGAGCCGTGAAATCAGTCACTAATGCTTGCCTATACGATCTACATCACACCCCTTGGGGTGCGACCTGGCCTTTCCCGAGGTTCTAGCTGTGAAATCAGTCACTAATGCTTGCCTACGGTCTACATCACACCCCTTGGGGTGTGACACAGACCCGTAGGCAAGCATTAGTGACTGATTTCACAACTAGAACCTCGGGAAAGGCCAGGTCGCACCCCAAGGGGTGTGACTTGTCCTTTCTCGAGGTTCGAACCGTGAAAATAGTCACTAATGCTTGCCTACGGTCTACATCACACCCCTTGTGGTGCGATCTGGCCTTTCCCGAGGTTCTAGTTGTGAAATCAGTCACTAATGCTTGCCTACGGTCTGTGTCACACCCCAAGGGGTGTGACTTGTCCTTTCTCGAGGTTCGAACCGTGAAAATAGTCACTAATGCTTGCCTACGGTCTACATCACACCCCTTGGGGTTCGACTCGATCTTTCCTAGACCCTGTTAAGGTGAGATTCTTTGTACATCGAGTTATCTTTCGTTGGTGTGGTTTATTTTGGATAACCTACTTATTCTGGCTTGATATATTATTTAATTAATGTTCTGCTTGATCCTACTGATCATATAATATAATATATATCCTACAATATTCTCTTCTTTGGTGTGGTTTATTTTGGATAACCTACTTATTCTGGCTTGATGTATTATTTAATTAATGTTCTGCTTGATCCTACTGATCATATAATATATTATATATCCTACAATATTCTCTGCAGTAATAATTGACCCTATCCAGGTATATTTTCTTCATTCAACCAAACCAATTTTCAACTCACCATCACCAATGGCACGTGCATTGCATGTGCTCTCATTCCTAATGTGTGTAATAGAGCGAAAATTATTCCACGATCTAAAATTAGTCAGTTCAGAATAAATGTCATCTTATTATTCGTATACATTTACATTTCTATGTATGGAGGCGGAGCTAGGTAATGCAAAGTTTAACTGAATCTCCTTCATAATTTAAAAGCTATATAGTATATATAAGATTATAAATTTAAAGTTAAGTTGAATCGACAAAAAAATTATATGATATAGATATGATTATAAATTTCAGAGTTTCAGTTGAATCGACAAAATCGCTTTTAGATCTAAAATGGGAAAGACATGAGTAGTGGGAAGGGTATGTGGAGAATAAATAGGTCAAATATGCAATCATGTTATACCCTTTCTATTAACATACAGTTTTTATTTTGGAAACCGTGCATGAACTTTAGAAGTTACGTACATGCACTCTTTCTATAAAAACTTTATAGTATATTTATTTATTCTTCATGTTTCTATCAGTGGCCCATAAATACCAAATGGTCTATTTATTCCTTTTCATTTTCCCACTATATATAGTTCTTCCTATATATATATAGTGATGACAAAAAATGACACTGATTCTTTAAAAGTTTTGATCAAGAACAAACAAAAAGAAATTGACCTAAATAATAAAAATTGTAGTATCTCATTATTATTCATGAATGTAATGCTTCATAGGAGGGTCTCTCAGAAATAACGTTTTTATCTTCACAAGATAAGAGTAAGTTGTGTATGCACTATCCTTTTCATATTCCATTTGTGGAATTTTACTGAATGAGGGTCTTTCAGAAATAACGTTTTTATCTTCACAAGATAAGAGTAAGTTGTGTATGCACTACTCTTTTCATATTCCGTTTGTGAAATTTTACTGAATGTATTGTTGTTGTTGAAAGTGATGAGGGTTAATATAACGAACTTTCAATGCAAAGTGAGATAATGTAGATTACTTTTTTCTTTTTGAAAATTCATGAAGGGTGAAAAAGGTACGTCTTTCTTTCGTTATTCCATTTTTCTTGTCTATCTCAACTATATAATATCAATTACAACATAAATATTAAATAATATTCCCATTAGATTTTTTTTTTATTCGAGATTGAAATTCTTTTACGATAATTAAAGAATTCTATTTATTTTTTTAACGAGAAGTATCAAGATACAGGAAGTTAACTAGTTCTCATTGGAACAAACTTAAAAGATAAAAATTATTCAAAATATATTTAGTGCCTCGTTAGCCATGAATTATCACTTTTTTCCGAATATTATTTCGAAAAACTGTTTGGACAAGGAATTGTTATAGTTTTTCGGGGACCACATTTATTTATTTTCTTAGTTCTTCTCATAGTCTTTGTTTAATTTTCTTCCTTTTCAATGAATTTGTTTCACAAATGTTGTTGTCAATCAAATCATGTCTCAATGGTACTATTAGATGGTGAATTTTGGAACAATTAGGTGCTAATTAATTACCATAGGTACGATGTCCATATTGTGTCAACATTAAAGTGATGGATTTCATATAATTAGGTAATTCATCACCCACAATTTAACTTATATATATAAAGTCAAAAGATACTTTTATATATATATATAAAAGATGTTGAATCATATTACAAAATATTAAAAGAAGTATATACAAAGAAGTCAAGATGATTCAGCATCTATTGTGTATATAAAAAGTATCTTTGACTTTATACGTAGCAAATAAATTATGCGCGCACATATATATCTAATAATGTAATTTACTGAAAGTTTTTAAAATCATTTAATTTTAAAATATATAGTTTCAAAAATATAATTAAATATTCAATGATAAAAATACTCTACATAATTGAACTCATCAAAATTAAAATCTTAAATTCATCATCACAAATCTAGAAATTATTTCATGCTAAGAAAAAACAATAGATGTATATTATGAACTCTAAACTGGAATATAGTGTATTGAGTGAGTTGGTTTTTTGTTTTTATTTATAAATAAATGTCATCTAGGTTCATTGGAACTGAAATGTGTGACTTAATTTTAACTTTTGCAGTATATGATGCAAATCCCATATAGCTCGTATTATCCGTTTTGAATCTAGGCTGATACAAATTTAATTTTTCGAGCTATATCATATTTATTTTAAAATTATACGTATCATGAGAACTTAAAATTTCTCTCTTTCTATTACAGTGTAAAATTTTCTTATAATATCATATACATTTCTATTACAGTGTAAAATTTTCTTATATATATATCCTTATTAGCCCATCCTCTGTCGATGCGGCACACCCTTAGCCTCGACTATATCTTAATGTACTACTCAATTTTCATGGTCATATTTTCAATTAAGAATTGCCACTTGGTATTTAAAAAAGAAAAAAGAAAAAATAAACTAGCTTAGTCATTATTATTTGCTTCCATGAATGATAATTATGTGTACAATGAGGTCACTTGAAATTAGGAACAAAAGTTATGTGCCAAGGGATCTGGACTGATCCAAAGTATAGAAAATATTTCAGTCTTTTCATGGAAAATTAATTATATGGAATATAATTCCACTTGAAAGAGAGAGAGTTTTACTCGAGTGAATATTAAAGTTTATAATGGAATAGTAAATACTTTTATTTTAATTAGAGATTTTAGGTTAGATTCTCGTATTTTAATTTAGAGTTCGGTTATCAATAGCTTTGGTCCAGTCACATAAATTTAATTTAGAAATCAATAACTTTAATTAATGGATAAGAATTCTAATTCATAAACTTCAAAATATTAGTTTTGTCTCTTGATTCGAGTAATGATAGTGAAATTATTGATGATAGAAGACGCTTTATTCTTAAAATAATATTTTATGACACTAATTAGAATGAATTAGTTAGACTTCAAAATAGATATTCATGAACAACAGTGTAATATTAAAAAAAAAAACTAAAATTAACTATACATAATATACTTCTTTTAGTGAATTATTGTGTTTATCCTAATGATCCACAAACAATAAAAAATACTCTCTTTTTTTATCCTTATCCCAATAAGTTGAAACTAAAGCTCTCAAAAAAGAGATTCATACCCTTGAGTCCATTTTACGTTGCCCACTTGTTTGGTATTAATAAGTTAAATTATGAATCAAATGTCTTTGCTTTTTCTCCACGCTCAATTGGATCACCTATGTCAAATGGTTAAAAAGGCTATTACCACTTTTTCAAAAACAATTATAGATTTAATTGTTCATCAAATATAATCTTAAATATGTCTCATGGACCAATATGTGTTGTGGTTTAATGGTGGGATTATTCCATTTTAAATCAGAAGTCTCGGATTCGAGCTTTCGGTATAAAGAAAATCATATTGAAAGTATTATCCCGAATAGGTTTTGTAATGCGCAATTCGAATCTAATTGAGACTTTGATGAAAATTCCAAACATTGAGTAGGAACCAAAAATAAATAAAAATAAAGAATAAGTCTCATTAAACAGCAACAATGTCTATCTTAATTCATAATACATGTAAATTAAAGTTTGAAAGTCGATCCATTGCAATGCTCTCTCCCCACTAAAAAAAATTCACAATTGATATTTACCATTGAAAAATATTCAATAAATATTCTCGCAAATATTTTTATTGAATCAATGAGGAAAAAAATGTTCAATAATTATTTTTAGTACTATAGTGAGAATTTATTTTTCACGTATTATGCATTTTCTAGTGAGCTAATTTAATAGGAATGAAGTGGAATCATATTTTAAAACACAAAATTTTCATTGATTTACGGTGAGAAAAATCTCTATTTCTAATAGTAGCCGAACTAACAACTATAAAGAATATTAATATAGTAATACTTGACTTTTGCTCATGTTATTTATTTTTCTTCAATTTGTATAATTGTAGTTGACTTGTATCAATAGCTAGACATAGGTTAGTACTAGCTAGATCCTAAATAAAACAAAAACATGACTTTCTTTATTTGTTTACAAATTCCCATTTGCTAAAACTGGTAAACTGTCCAGATTAACCTTTTCCCCAAAAGAAAGACAGAAGTACAAGTTTAAAATTGTCACTCCCCGAGCCTACACTCTGGGCGAGACTGACACTCGAGAACCATTGCTTGCCCTAAGCGAACCCTTGGCCTGACTTACTTACTCAACAGAAGACTTAACTCAACACAGATACATCTACGAAATAAACTGGAATGTCATAAAGGAACATTCAACTGGCCATTAAGGCAAACTTAAGTCTCAACATAAGATAATGACAATGAAAAGACTAAAGAACATCTGACTGTCTATCTATGAATCCTCTAAAAGAATTGAGATGGATGTCGGGACAAGACCCCGATCATCCTAACAAATGAAATACTAAAAGCAAATGATAACAAGGAGCCCTCTGAAAAGCAAGGAGGCTCACCAACTGACTCTGAATGCTCAACTAGATCAACCAGGCGCTGAATGTTGATCCTGGTTACCTGCGTCTGCATCATAAGAAGATGCAGGCCAACTGGCATCAGTACATTGAATGTACCAGTATGCGAGTTGGAATGCTAAACATAACTTACGCTTGAAAGGAACTGAAGAACTTACCTGGCTCAACTCAATTCAACATAACTGAACTCATTTCAATATAAAGCAGTTTAAAACAAGTGCAATATAAAGAAAAGTTGTTTATAAACATGATATCAACTCTGTGTGTATACAAAGATACATTTAACTCTAAAATGTATGTAAAAATACAATAAACTATGTATATAAGAATACAATTATTTCTGTGGGAGTTTCTCTTAATCGACAACCATCACTTAAGTGCTATTGTGATGATACAACATTTTGCCTCACGCTGCCAGGGCCGTCCTATACCTTGCCGAGGGTATAGAACCTGAACTACTAAGTGGATCCACTAGTCTATGCGAAAACATGTTTTTTAAAGTAAAAAAACCACTAAAAAAATGAAAAACAGAACTGAAAATTAAAAAAAAAAACAAAAAAATACTGAAACTAAAAAAGAAAAAAATAAAACGCTTTCACCGGGATTCGAACCACGGACGCACAACTTAATTTTAGGGGGACTTACCACTGCACCATTAGCTTTTCTTTGTTATTGAGGGGGTTCAAAATATATATATTTACAGAAATACAAAAAATTTACTTTATATATACAGTGTAATTTTTTGCCGAGGGGGTTCGGGTGAACCCCCTGAAGACCACGTGGGTCCGCCCCTGGTTGTGAGTTGTCTAAACTCTCCCCCATATAGGTGCTCAATACTACTCCCAAAATATGATACTAGCTCTTATGTTTAAAAACATTCTTCTTTCTGTGATTTGAGATAATTTCTCAGAAACTTAACTCAAAGGCAATCTTAGAAATCAAAGTTTCTTCTCTTGCTTCATTTAAAAAACGACTACTCTTTTATGAAAACTAGCTCAAAGGCTCTTTGGAAATCTCATTTTCAGTTCTTATTTAAATGTGAAAAACATTTTAAACTCTTTGGGAATACATAGTCCCTATATACTTCTTTGAAGAAATGAACTTCAAACTTTACTCTTTACTCAACTTGAACTTTAAGTCTTAAAACAAAGTTAAAAACATTTGCAAAAGACTTCTTGAAAAACTCTAAGAACTTCCTAGACTTGGCTCTTGACTTTCGTTGAATTTGAATTTATGGATTCAAAGTTATGATTCATGTTTTTAGATGATTTCTAGATGTTTAGAAGTCATTTAGAGTAGTTAGAATCAATGGAAAATGTTAGTACACTTTAGAAGGACTTAAATAGGCTAAACGACGAAAAACTGGTGAAAAACGATGACCCGGGTGCGTCCCTAGCGCACCGCGCCAACCCCAACTTATTGGGGCTCTAATCTGGCGCACTGGTGGTGCGCTGCGCCTGCCCCTCGGGAGCTACAGGGGAGCGTCGCGCTAGCCTCCCTTCAGGCAAAATTCTGACGAACTTTTGATCTCGTTTTCTGATCCTAAATCGTTTTAATCCAATTCCTTTTCTCAAATTCACTTTAGATTCATGTACCTAAATCATGTACCTAAATCATGTACCTAAATCATGTACCCAAATCATGTACCCAAATCATATACACAAATCATATACACAAAATCTGTCCCAAACAACTCAAGGAAACAACACTTTAACATCAAGAAACTCCTTAATCCCAACTAGAACGAAATCAATTCAAGAACAACTATCGAGAACATCAAATTCTCAATCTTTTTAGGACGAAAATACAATGAATTAAGCATGCTTGGCGCGTGGGTGAACTAACCCAACGTTATGTGATCTCACATACCTCGTAGGGACCACCCCTTGACGAAATCCACAAGCGATTCCTTACGAAGATGACGAATCTTGAACTTTCTTCTCCTTTCTCTTTTCTCCAAGCCCTAGCATGAACTTCAACTTTTCTAAACTGACTAAAATCTCATTTTACCCCAATTAATCTCCTAAAAACGAATTAAAATTATAGGGTATGGAAAAGACTAAAATACCTTTCCAAAATCCGAATTGGACATTTCCTTATTTGAACAGCCCAACTTTCAATGGGCATATATCACTCATACGAACTCGAAATCACACAAACTCGGCATCGTTGGAAATATTATTCCAAGATATTTCCTACGCTATCTGGAAACACACTTAACTCATCCTGAGCTAGCAGTTATGGTCGTTTGAAGTTGACAAAAAATCCAACTTAACATACTTAACAAATTTTCCAGATTTTTATATTCTTTCCAAAAATGACTATTTCCATTTTTTAACTTCTTTCTAGTTACGGGGTGTTACAATATATCCCTCTTGAAAACATTCGTCCTTGAATGAGCTTTACTCTTAGTAGGTTATGGGTGTAACATCTAACATTCAGCTCAAACACCCAACAAGCAATGCAAACACAACATGCAATCTCATAAATTAAAGGGTACTAAGAAGAGGATTAGTACCTTGATCTGGAATTTCTCCGGGATTCGAAGAGATGTGGATATCTCTTCTTCATATCCTCCTCAGCTTCCCAAGTAGCTTCCTCAACAAATTGGTTCCTCCAAAGGACTTTGACTGATGGTACTTCCTTAGTCCTCAACTTGCGAACTCGGCAATCTAGAATCTGAACCGGAATCTCTTCATAATATAAGTTCTCCTTGATCCCAATATCTTCAGTTGGTATGATCAATGAAGGATCGCCCTTGCACTTCTTCAACATAGAGATGTGAAAGACCCGAATTAAACCGCTGCTAATTCTTGTGGTAGCTCCAACTCATAAGCTACATTACCAACCCTTTTTGATATTCTGTAAGGCCAATATACCGAGGACTAAGTTTCCCCTTCTTACCAAACCTCATAACACCTTTCATGGGCGAAACTTTTAAATACACCCAATCATCTACTTCAAACTCTAACTCCCTTCTCCTAACATCAGTGTAGGATTTCTGACGACTCTGCGCCATTTTCAACCTCTCTTGAATGACCTTCACCTTCTCCATAACTAGATGAACTAAATCTGGTCTTATCAACCATGCTTCACCAACTTCAAACCATCCAATAGGAGATCTGCATCTTCTCCCATAAAGAGCTTCATAAGGAGCCATTTGGATGCTAGAGTGGTAACTATTGTTGTACGCAAACTCGATGAGAGGTAGGTGATCATCCCAATTTCCTTTGAAACCAATCACACAAGCCCTCAACATATCTTCTAAGGTCTGAATAATGCGCTCTGAACCTAAGCCTTTTTGGAACGACTTCCAAAACTTGTGCAGTAAATTGCGCACCTCTGTATGAAATAATGGAGACCAAAACTCCATGAAGTCTAACCACTTCTTAAAGATACAACTTATCATAATCTTTTATTGAATGGGTAGTTTTTACCGGTAAAAAATGGGCTGATTTTGTCATTCTATCGACGATCACCCAAATAGAATTATGTTGTCTGCGAGACCTTGGTAAACCTGTGATGAAATCTATATTGATCATCTCCCACTTCCATTCCGAAAGTTCTATATTCTGATCCATACCGCTTGGCTTTGGTGCTCTACTTTAACTTGTTGGCAATTTGGGCACTTAGCAACAAATTCTGCAATACCATTCTTCATACTACTCCACAAATAAACTTCTCTCAAATCGCGATACATCTTGGTGGAACCCTAATGAATGGAATATATAGAGCTATGAGCTTCCTCTATGATCCTCTCTTGGAGTTCATCCACCCTTGGTACACACAGTCTGCCTTGATACATCAATACATCATTTCCCCCTTGTTCAAAAGACATTACTTTTTGCTTATGAACATTTGCCTTCAATTCAAGAAAAATAGGATCGTGGTCTTGCTTTTCTTTTACTTCTGACACTAATGATGATTCAGCCCCATTCATCACTACCACTCCTCCTTTTGTGGAATCCATTAGTCTGACTCCCGGGCATGCAAGTCTACGCACATCTTTCGTTAACTCTCTCTTTTCTTTCTCAATATGGGCGGTACTACCCATAGACAACCTGCTTAAGGCATCAGCAACAACATTAGCCTTACCTGGGTGATAAAGAATACGCATGTCATAATCCTTGAGTAATTCTAGTCACCTCCTTTGTCTGAGATTAAGCTATTTCCGAGTGAACACATATTGAAGACGCTTGTGATCAGAGAATACATCAACATGAACACCATACAAATAATGATGTCATATTTTCAAAGCAAACACTACAACATCCAACTCTAAATCATGGGTTGGGTAGTTTTTCTCGTGAACTTTCAATTGTTTGGAGGCATAAGCTATAACTTTGTCATTCTGCATCAACACACAACCCAAACCAACTCTAGACGCATCACAATAAACCACAAAACCCTGCATACCTTCTGGTAAGGTCAATACTGGGCAGTAGTCAACCTCTTTTTCAATTCCTGAAAAATTTTCTCACAAGTTTCATGCCATTGAAACTTCACTGTCTTCTGAGTCAACTTGGTCAAAGGGGATAAAATAGCTGAGAACCCCTCTACGAACCTTCTATAGTATCCAGCCAAACCCAAGAAACTCTTAATATCAGTTGGAGATGTTGGTCTATGCCAATTCTGCACTGCCTCTATTTTCTGAGTATCAACTTTAATTCCCTCTCCAAACACAATGTGGTATAAGAATGCCACAGACTCAAGCCAAAACACTTAGAGAACTTGGCATACAACTCTTTATCCTTTAGAGTCTGGAGAACTATTCTGAGATGACTAGCATGATCTTCTTTATTCCTTGAATAGATTAGTATGTCATCAATGAAGATGATAACAAACATATCTACATAGGGTTTGAATACTTTATTCATAAGGTCCATAAATGTTGCATATGCATTGGTTAAACCGAACGATATGACCAGAAAATCATAATGGCCATAACGGGTCCTGAATGCTGTCTTTGGAATTTCACCTTCCCTTACTCTTAACTGATGGTAGCCAAATCTGAGGTTTATCTTAGAGAAACAGGTGGCACCTTGAAGTTGATCGAAAAGATCATCAATCCTTGGAAGAGGATACTTATTATTGATGGTAACCTTGTTCAACTGGCGGTAATCTATATGCATCCTAAGAGAACCATCATTATTCCTCATAAATAAGATCGGAGCGCCACAAGGTTAGACACTTGGTCAAATAAAACCTTTATCCAGGAAATCTTTCAACTGCTCATCCAACTCTTTTAACTCTGTTGGTGCCATTATATATGGTGGAATAGATATAGGACGAGTATCTGGAAGGGGGTCTATACCGAAGAAAATCTCTCTCTCAGGATGTACTCCGGGAAAATCGTTTGGAAAAATTTCTGGAAACTCTCTTAATTACTACTGAAACTAACTGAATAAGAGGTATCTCAACACTAGAGTCATTAACTCGGACTAAGTAATAGACACACCTTTTAGAAACTAACTTCATCGCCTTAAGGTACGAAATAAAATGACTCTTAGGCATTGCTGAACTGCTTTTCCACTCTAACGCTGGCTCATTTGGAAATTGAAACTTGACAACTCAAGTTCTATAATCAACTGAGGCATAACAGACATGAAGCCAGTCTATTCTCATAATGACATCAAAATCTACCATGTCTAACTCAACTAGATCAGCCATAGTACTCTTGTGATTGACAGAAACAGGACAATCACGATAGACTCTCTCTGCTAGAATAGACTCACCGACAGGTGTAGAAACAATGAATGGTTCACTAAGTTGCTCGGGAATAACATCAATATTCAACGCAACATAAGGAGTTACAAAGGATAAACTCGCTCATGGGTCTAGCAAAGCATAAACATTAGAGTTAAAGACTTGGATCATACCAGTGACAACATCTGGTGAATCCTCTTGCTCTTGGCGACTAGTGATAGCATATAGGTGGTTTGATCCTCCGCCAGTACCTGAAGTAGATCCTCTAGGTGCAACTCTATCTGGTGGAGTGACTGAAGAAGACTGGGCTCTATTGCCCCTATTACCATTACCTTGCTTGTTCTTTGGACTTTCTCACATGAAATGACCATTCTGGCCACACTTGAAACAACCAGTGGAGCCCTCACGACAAGTACCTGAGTGATTCCTACCACACTTAGCGCAAACATGAGGCTTACTACCCCTTTGTTCCTTACTACCTTGCGAATGCGCAGGTCTAGTTCTGAAGTTCTGAAAATTCTGACTATTGTACTCACATTTGTTCCTTGGTACAGGTTGTTGACACCCAATTTTGGTCCTCCACAATATAAATTAGTCATCGAGCATCTTAAATTTCCAACGATTTAAAATAATTGACTTTATAAAAATAAAAATTATTTTCAAAGTCATTTTAAGTAATTTTGTCATTTTTATAAAAAAATATTAATTTTTTTTTATATATATTCTAATAATTTTGTATGTATTTACTACATTTTATAAATATTCGAAAATCATCTCAAAATTTTTTTGCTTAAATAAATATTTGGTTAATTAGTTTAATTATTCAATAGTTTATATTTTTGAGTTAATTATTTTATTTTTTTGTTAAGAGTAAGAAGCTCATTAGTTAATTATTGATTCATCCTATTTAAATTTTAGCCAAATTTGTCAATCAACTCAATTTGGTTAATTTCTTAAATCTAAAATGGCTATAATTTCAATTCATTTGGCCAAACCTTTTGTTACAAATCTGACCCATTTTGCCACCAATCTTGAATCTAATTTGGGCTAATTCCAAAATTCCAAATTCCAGCAGCCCACTATACAATGCCTAGCCCACAGCAACATACGTACAGCAACACCAAAATGACCCGACCGACTCCATCGTTCTTCTTCTCCAACGCGTGCAACCAGTACCCGATCGACCCTTATATGTTTTTTTCTTCTTCCAGCGAGAACAACACGCGATCCCTATGCACGTCTTCTTCTTCTTCTTCCCCGCTCCTGTATGCCCGAAAATCTAGCAGCTAATCTTGGCCGACCCCTATACGTCTTCTTCAGCGAAATCAACCCTGCGAAACCCATAACTTAGTGGGCTAGACGATCACTTCGCTATCCCCTTTTTCCCCCTTTTTAGGGATTTCCCATGCCCTTTCACTATTGTCTGGAAAAAGAGCAAAGGAAGTCAAGTTTCAAATTTTAAAAAAAATCCACCCATTTTTCCCCCTCAAAAACCAGCCCAAGATTTTTTGTTATTTACGGCACTTGTGCCCTTCAAGGAGGAAGTTTTTTTTTAGGGGGAGACGAGAGAGAAATATAAAAACATAGCTTCCCAAAAGAAATTGGTTACTATAGTCACAAAGTTTCGAGTTTTGAGCTATAAGGTTTGCTTTTGAAGCTTTCAGTAGAACTTTACATCGGTGGTGTGGAAGCTGTATCATAGTAAAGCTCGTCGATTCCAGTTGCTGCCCGAAAAAGGTAATACTCATTTCCTTTATATTCTTTTTTGTTTCAATAGTTATTACGTGATGGATTGACTCTTTCTTAGGCGTTTAGTTAATGTTTCCTTAAATGTTGATGCTTTGATGTTAACAATCATGGATATACATCTGCTCAGCTTATAGTATTTGTGTTTCGACTTCTAGATGGTCTTCTAATTCATTTACGTTTGTTCTTGGTCAATATCCTTTTAGTTGTGAACATTAGTCTAGTTTCTATCTAAATACACACTTAATGGTGGATGCTTGACTAGTATGAGATTTGCATAGGGCTTATTGGTTTAGTTTTTGTTTCATGCATGCTAAGTCTTCTGGGAGTCCTTCGTTTTTTCTTCCTGCGTATTATCTATAGCCCACGACCATAATTTTCTTAGAAATGGTGTTGTGATCTCTGTATTAGGACCATAATTTCCCTTTGTTCGATGTCGAATTTGCTATGCTGAAATGTGCTAATGTCGTTATTAAATTAGACTTGGTTTAATTTCTTTTCTAAGTAAATGTCTTCAGCCCCTTTAGCATTATTCTTGGTGCATTTGATACTATTAATTATGTTACTTTCCTTGTTCTCTTTCCATTGTTTAAAGAATGGTATATTGGTAGCTTTAGACTTAATTCTAATTAGCTCCTGGGCAGAATGTTTTTCTCATCTTTAAATGCATGCTTTATATGGTGTTCTTTTATTCAATATTAACACTTAAATATTGGTATTAGTTTGATTCATTTGCTTTTAAATTAAATAGATTTAATTTCCTCTTGCACGGTATCTTACTTGTGAATGATGAAGTCTAAGGTGATTCGCTGTTTTGCTAGCTCAACATGGATATAATATATATTTTCTTTTTTAAAGCAATATCTTTTAGTATATCTTTTTTTTTAGTTTGCAATTTATCTCAGTAACATGCATATTGATATTTGTCTTTTGTTTGTTTGCATAGGTTAGCTACACTATTAATATATAAATCTAAGTAGCATATACTCCTTGTTATTTAGTCTTCTATGGAAAACATAATTTGGGGATTAGGATCATTTAACATGGTTACATTTGCTTATTGTACACTTGCGGTGTTGTGTTTGGTTTCATTTTATCACTTGTGAAGAAATGATAAATTCGTTAAATCGTTGATTTATTGTTGGTTAACGATATCTTTGGTAGAATATTTGATACTTGAATCTAGTATGTATTTTGATGTTGGAATTTTGTTTCTTAATTCTATATCAAAGTCTTGTTCTTTAAATTTATGCGTAGATTATCATATGTTTCTTTCTCTTAATTAATATGTTCATTGAACTAAAGGTTATTACTCTTTATTTTCAAGCTAGCAAACGCTAAAAATGTCAATTTGCTCACGCGCTTAAATTATCTAAAAATGCTAATTTATTGGTCTGTTTTCATTATTATTGGTTTATTACTTCTTTTTCTCTTCTTTAAAAGATTTAATTGTTGATAGGTTACATGCTTTAGAGAGTAATATTTATCATCTTCTTATTCGTTTCTTTCGCAAATGCTAATTTATTTTTCATTTATTCTTTTTACATGTGATACCAATCCGAGTTCACTTTGGACTCATTCCTTACATTTCTTTGAGTTGAGATCCGCCTTTGACAGCCTCATCTTTGTCCGAAGAAATTGGAAGCTGAAACTGATCTCGAAAAGCAGAAAAATGGGTTGTATACATCTGATATACACTGATATACAACAAGTGTATATAAAAACAAAAATTGAGCCAAGATCCCAAATCAACGCTTCTGGCCCAAAAAGGGCCCAAATTCAATCTCTCTCTTACTCTTAAATTATTTAATTGTGATTCTTTATTGTTTGTTGTTTTATTAACTCTAACATTAGAATTGTTAATTAAATTAGTTAAATTCCTAGAAGACGAACTATTTCTTTGTGTTGTTTTGTTTTTAACAAATCTCATTTTATCAATTCTTGTATTTTCATTTATAATCTTTAGTCAAAACTTTTTTATTAGTTTAAAATAGTTTTCATATTTTGATTAACCAAAAAATGATTCAAATAAAAAAACCAATTAATCTAGTTTTGTTGAATTCTAATTACTTGTCTTTAATTCAAATGGTTCAATTAAGGTCTCATTTTCTTAAAAAATAAAAATTGTTCTTTGTTTAACTATTTTCTCAAAGTTAATCGAATATTGTAAATTATTATATTTTTTTATGTTAAATCATTTTCCTAAAAAATAGTCAAAAATATTTTAACCAAGTCGTGGGGTAACCGCGTGTTAGAGGGCGCTTCAAATGCCTTAAAAACCTTCTTGAAGCGTAAAATAAGAACCTCTTACCCATTTTCTTTAAATTTATAAAGTCTTAATCTGTTAGAGTCTTAGAGTCTTTTTAAACTAAGTTTTCTTAATTTCTTTAAAAAATTAAGTGGCAACTCTTTTCAAAATATTTTTCTCAAATTGTTTTATACTTAGAACATTTCAAAAAGTGATGTTTCTAAAAGATAATAAAATTACGGCATAACACAGGTGCACTAGCAAATGATGGAGCAGGTCCTTTTTGCTCATGTTGCAAAGACCGGTTCACATTACTTTTTTGCTTCTCGGATTCATTCCCTAATGTCTTAACCCTCTTATTCTTAAACTCTTCTCTATCCTTCAGCTGGTCCTCCTCAACTTGTTGCACATGGATCATCAGTCTTGCTATGCCCATGTAACCTATTAGCATGGCTGCCTTACTTTCCTTACTTGACAGACGAGTCAAGCCAACAACGAATAAATTCATCCTGCTCCTCATGTCATCAACCATCTCTTTGCTTTACTTAGCTCACGAAGAAAGAAATAACTCATGAAGGCACTCTCGACCAAAGGCCAACTCACAATCGGTTACGCGTAAGTGAAGCCTCTAAAACAATTGAGATGGATGTCGGGACAAGACCCCCGATCATCCTAACAAATGAAATTTTAAAAGCAAATGATAATAAATGAGCCCTCTGGAAAGCAAGGTCACCAACTGACTCTGAATGCTCAACTGGATAAACGAGGCATTGGAAGTTGATCCTAGTTACCTGTGTCTGCATCATAAGAAGATGCAGCAACTGGCATCAGTACATTGAATGTACGAGTATGCGAGTTGGAATGCTAAACATAACTTAAGCTTGAAAGGAACTGAAGAACTTACCTGACTCAACTTAACATAACTGAACTCATATCAATATAAAGTAGTTTAAAACAAGTGCAATATAAAGAAAAGCTATTTAAAAACATGATGTCAACTCTATGTGTATACAAAGATACATATAACTCTAAAATGTATGTAAAAATACAATAAATTATGTATATAAAAATACAATTACTTCTGTGGGAGTTTCTCTTAACCGATAACCATCACTTAAGAGCTATTGTGATGAAACATCATTTTTCCTCACGCTGCCAGAGCCGTCATATACCTTGCCGAGGGTATAGAACTTGAACTACTAAGTGGATCCACTAGTCTATGCTAAAAAGTACTAAAGGAATCATCTAAATATAATGACCATTTTTAACCCATGATGGCTACATAATTTATGGGGGCTGTGAGTTGTCTAAACTCTCCCCATATCGATGCTCAATACTACTCCCAAAATATGATACTAGCTCTTATGTTTAAAAACATACTTCTTTCTGTGATTTGAAATAATTGCTCAAAAACTTAGCTCAAAGGCTATCTTGGAAAATCAAAGTTTCCTCTCTTGCTTCATTTAGAAAGTGATTACTCTTTTCTGAAAACTAGCTCAAAGGCTCCTTGGAAATCTCAGTTTTCGTTCTTATTTAAATGTGAAAACATTTTAAACTATTTGGGAATACATAGTCCCCATATACTTCTTTGAAAAAATGAACTTCAAACTTTACTCTTTACTCTTTACTCAACTTGAACTTTAAGTCTTAAAACAAAGTTCAAAGCATTTGCAAAAGGCCTCTTGAAAAGACTCAAAGAACTTCCTAGACTTGGCTCTTAACTTTCCTTGAATTTGAATTTGTGGATTCAAGGTTATGATTCATGTTTTTGAATGATTTCTAGATTTTTAGAAGTCATTTAGAGTAGTTGGATTCAATGGAAAGTGTTAGTACACTTTAGAAGGACTTAAATAGGCTAAACGATGAAAAACTGGGGAAAACGACGAACCGAGCGCATCCTTGGTGCGCCGCGCCAGCCCCAACTTACTGGGGCTCTAATCTGGCGCACTGGTGGCACGCCGCGCCTCCCCCTCTGGCGCTATGGGGGCGCGTCGCGCCAGCCTCCCTTCAGGCAAAATTCTGACGAACTTTTGATCTCGTTTTCTAATCCTAAATCGTTTTAATTCGATTTTTTTTCTCAAATTCACTTTAGATTCATGTACGCAAATCATATACACAAAATCTAACCCAAACAACTCAAGGAAACAACACTTTAACATCAAGAAACTCCTTAATCCCAACTCATATTCAAGAACGAAATCAATTCAAGAACATCAAATTCTCAATCTTTTTAGGGCGAAAATACGTTGAATTAAACATGTTTGGCGCGTGGATTAACTAAACCAACGCTATGTGATCTCACATACCTCGTAGGGATCACCCCTTGATGAAATCCACAAGTGATTCCTTACGAAGACGAAGAGTCTTGAACTTTCTTCTTCTCTCTTCTCTTTTCTCTTTTCTCCAAGCCCTAGCGTGAACTTCAACTTTTCTAAACTGACTAAAATCTGATTTTACCCCATTTAATCTCCTAAAACTGAATTAAAATTATAGGGTATGGAAAAGACTAAAATACCCTTCCAAAATCCGGATTGGAGATTTCCTTATTTGAACAACCCAACTTCCAATGGGCATACGAACTCGGAATCACACAAACTCAATGGCGTTGGAAAGATTATTCCAAGATCTTTCCTACGATATCTGGAAACACACCTAAATCATCTTGAGCTGGGAGTTATGGTCGTTTGAAGTAGACCAAAAATTCAACTTAACATACTTAACAAATTTTCCAGATTTTTATATTCTTTCCAAAAATGACTATTTCCACTTTTTAACTTCTTTCTAGTTATGGGGTGTTACAAAAATTAGATATTTTAAAAGTAGTATATAAGATAAGGATAATAAAGAAAAAAAGATTTGTTTAGTAACTTGCCTTGTATTTAGTCCTATATATATAGTATCACTTAAGCGAAATTATCAGCTTTAATGATATCATTACAGTATATGTACTGATTTAGTATCAGTTAAGTGAAAATTATCAATCTTAATGATACCAATACAATAGATGATACTGATTTAGTATCAGTTAAGCGAAAATTATGAGCCTTAATGAATAGGGGGTATGGGTTGTAATTATTTATGAAAGAATAGGCATTTCTGGAGTTACTTTGGGTTTGGGTATGAACTTGTAATTATTTTTTATTTTATGGCTCATTTATGTAATTTTCTCAATTAACTTTGAATTATGGACCTTGACCCGTCTAAAAAGCCCAATAATTTGGGGCTCCTTTCACTTTCTTTGGATTGGGCTTTGGATTAATTAGCCTAAATTAATCTGAAAATCAAAATGTAGCAGAAAGTATGTAACTGTGTATATACAATATTTTATCTTATCTGAAAATCAAAGACACAATAAAAAATTCTAATTTATATATTTAGAGAGAGAGAGCCGTCAATATGGGTTGGCTTAACCCGTGATTTGAAAGGGCTGGGTTATGATTTTTGGAGTCCATTTAAGAAAAGATCTTTTTAGCCCGGCCTGAATAAGCCTGTTGATTTTTGGGGCTTGAGAAATATGGATAGGGCCGATCCGTGGGCCAAAAAAAATAATTAAAAAATAAAAATAAAATAGAGTATTAAAAATAACAAGAGTCTAAACTCAAAATCTGTTTAAAGCTTGAAATATTACAATTTAAATACAAATTATATTTATAAAATATGTACTACATAAAATTAAAATTCCCTAAAATTTCTAGGGAGTCACTACATCAGCCATAGCCAATGGAATATTGTCATAGTTTTTGTGTTTATTATGATCATTGGAAAACAATTAGGTGAATATTTCTATTTAGCTATTTATGTTTTTACTTGAAATCAAACTTAATAAATATTATAAAGATAATTTTATTAGTGGATTTGATTAACAAGTAGTAGCACTAACACCATGTAATATTGTCTTGTCAATATTTATGATAATATTTTTAAGTTATAATTTAATTTAAAAAATTATAAAAAGTATACTTTTAAGAAAAGAGGGCTTGCCCGGCAAAGCCCGTAGCCCATGTACTTGTGAGCTGGGCCAATCATTTTCTGGCCCATACCAAAAATGAGCTAGCCCGGCCTGACCCACCAAATTTCAAAGCTTGTATGAATTAGTCCGGATGGGGTGGGCCCCATATTAACAGCTATATACATATGTATTATGTGTTTCCAAAGCAAAAGCAGGTATACATTGTCAACTAAATCAAATAACCTATGATATCAGAGACAATAAGATAGAAAGATGTGAATATAATGAATATACTTCATTACCCAAAGGCCAAAATCTTTTGTAGTCAATGGGCTTATAGTTTAGTGACAATCAATAAAATGCTTTTTACCCAAAGGCCAAAATTTGAGATACATATATCTGCACGGGTTAGATATATGCATTTAGGAATTATAATATTGAAAATCTACAAAAAAATAAATAAATAAATATATATATATATTGTTTATTCTAAATTAAAAGGATAATTACTAAATCATTCACCAATCTATTTTACAAAATATATACCAAGTATATAAATGGTGTATACTTTATATTCAAATACATATACTATTTTAATTGAGTGAATATTTCAATGTTTGCAACGTTGATTATAGCTTTATTTTGTAAAAATTAGAAAGTCGTTGATTTTCATTTTTCCTTTAATGGATTTGCAAAATAGATATGTATAAATGTTTATAGGTGATGAGAGTTTAATTATAGTAGCATGAGTTGGCAGGAAGTTTTCATCTCATTAAAAACAAGGATATTATAATATGAATTAAAGAAAAATATTTTGCGTGCTATGCATTATATTTAATTTTATTATGTCATATACTAGTTGGATTTATGAAAACGATTTGTCTCCTAATTGATGTTGACTTTGAATTTGTAAGGATAGTAATTGGCTACTATGAACCCTATAATAATCTATATAACTATCAATATTATAGTTACTAGCTAGTTGGGGTGAATTTAGATAGTGTTTGAATTGACTTAAAAGTTGGTTAAATCTAATTTTAAGTCAATTTTTGATTTCTGATTAGTGTTTAACAAATATAAAAAATAACTTAAAATAAGTTAGGAAGTGTTTGACTAGGTAAAAAATGACTTATAATAAGTTTAAAATGACTTAAAATAAATCAGAAACCAAAGGTAGGTCTCCCCTACTTTTTATTCTTTTATTTAAAAGTCATTTCAGTTTAACTTTTTATTTTTGACTTAAAAACTATTTTTTAAGTCAATCCAAATAGGCTCTTAGGATGGTGGAAGAGAGTTCTCGGGATTTTAATAATTTTTTGTACAGCTCTGTAATTTATTGAAAATTTTATTAAAAATATGGGAAGTATTTGTTGAAAATTTAATAAGCTTTTTTGGTTTTGATCTCGGTAATATTTAGCTAAATATATTTAACCTTCAATTAATTAAAAAAATGTGTTTTCAATTCGTTTATATAGAAAATATTTGACATCAAGAGTATTTTGAGAACTGTCTCACCCTCAAATGTAAAGTAACAATACATATTTAACGTAATATATTAATAATTGAATTTCTTAGCACATACAGATTTGAGGGATCAAAAGTGAATATACATGGCGAGGTCCTGTATTGAGGTCTTGACTAATCCAAATTCACGAAAGATCTAAAGGGGAAAACATTTTCCACTACAATTTTGTTTCATTCACGACTCAAATTAAAGATATTTAATTAAAAATAAAAAGATCTTATTCACTTCACTATAACTCTCAACGTATATATAATTCTTTCTTAAAAAACATTCAAGGACTTTGCTTCCACCTGTGGCCTTCTTCGACCGCCTTGACACCTTAATATCAAGGAACCCCCCCTATTCCACAAGTAGGTGGAGACCTAGAGGGTCGGAAGTAACTATTTTAATTTGAAAATATTTAAAACATCATATATTTGACAGGAAAATTAGCAGACACAGCTTTCATGTACAAGAAGTTAAAATTGTCATTTCAAGCATCTTTATAAAATATACTAAAGATAATTTTAGGCCCGTGATACGAGCTCAATATAATAAAAGGCCTGTTTATGGGCCCAATATAACAATATTGTATATATTTATAATAGAAATTTAATTAGTTTTCAAAAAGAAAATTATTATGACAATTTCAAATAAACATGATAAAAATAATAATAAAATATCAGATGCTCCAGTGATTATTATAAAATCATGTCAAACATATATATTCGAAATAAATAATTAATTTAATGATATTCTTTTTCTATTTTATTTGAAAATTATTTAAGAGAATAAATTAAAATTATTCTCAATATATTAACAATTTTCATAAAATATATGAAGCAATAAAATCTATTGATCCATCTATAGATTAATTTTGAATACACTTATAATTTGTTTTAAAGGTGTTTAACAAACAAAATAATGACCTACTTGATGAAAATTAGAATGAATCATTTCATTATTTATAAAGTGATAAAAGGATAAAAAAAAGTTATGACTTTATATCTTGTCTTTATATTCATTAAAATTAGGAGAACAATCTAGTATAGTAACAAAAGAATTCTTTTCTAAAGTAATTTATATACCCGATAAATGAATGTTTTACCTCAAATAATGAAATTTTAAAAATATTAACAAAAGTTAATATAATATATATTGCAGTAATTTAACATAAGGTAGTTAAAATAAATAATTTATATAACTTGCTTAAAATGATTTTAACTGGTGATAAAATAATAGTAATAAATAAATATATGTTTCTCAATAAATTATATAATGACATATATGTTACGTGAAATTTTGGGATTATACATAAAAAGAGAAATCAAGTAAATTAGGTACTTCAAAAAGTATCTTTACAGTCCAGAAAGAAAAGCAACCCATGAAATTGAAAAGTCTAAAGAGAACCAAAGAAAAGGACATAACATGCTCCGAAATTTTTGAAATTTTTGTTCTTGAAGAGCTTGCTCACTTATTGCATTCCTTATGAATTACACCTTTTGAGAATTGCAATTGAGATTGATATTAGATTTAATATGTTAACTGGTTCATTATCATATTCATTAGAATGTTTGAAAAAATGTGGATCAATTGAATTTTGTTGAAAATTTTGTTATATGGACAAGTTCCAGAAGTGATGTGTTCACTAAGAACTAGTAAATTTTACTTTTGTCTTATAATTGTTTTACAAAAGTAGGGTCATTATGTAGGGAATAGATAAAAAATGAAGTTCTTAATGTTGAAACTGCGTTATTGGTCTTCCTAATAAGAGATCTATACTGAAGTGTGTAATATTTAGGATGCAAATTAGAAATAAAGGGTGAGAAATTTTTTGGTATAAGACATGAGAGTGGAGAGAATTGACAGTGAATGAAATGAAGAATGAGTTAGTGTCTATTTATATGTGTCTATCTAGAAAAATCTTATAATTTATAGTTTCTAGAATAATCATGTAACTTATGGAGGAAATTTAGCCACTTGAAAAAATATTTTGACAAATTTAAAAATAGAATTTATAGAGTTTTAAAATGAAATATATATGAAATGACCATATTATCCTTGATTGTCTTCAACTTCATATTTCTATATAATAGAAAAATACCAAATTTTGGCCCGACAACTTTAAATTTAAATCAAACTTACATTAGTTCACTATTCAGATTAATATGTTTGAAATCAAATAAAAGTAAAAATTTGATTATATATTTTAATGAAGAACTACTCTTTTATAATCTAGTAAACATTTTTAGTTTACTTTAAATGCAAATAAACCATCCTATTCATTTTATTTGTAAATTTATTTTTTAACATCTTTTAAAACATATATTTTTAATATTGAAACTAATTTTATTTATTCTTTAATTTCAATCAAATATATATTATTAATTTATCACACTTATTTCTTTTCAGATATATTAATTAGAGCCAAAATAAAAGTGAAAGTAATTAATTATATATTTAAATAATGAATTTTTATATTAAAGTAGGCATTTTTATTAAGTATAATGAATAATTAATTAAATTAGAGTAATCAGTAGATATCACAATAACTCATAAAAAAGGTGAAGTAATAACAAAATGAGTTAATAGTAATAACAATAATTAAAGATGTTTCTAGAACTATTTAGTTTTATTGTTATCATTCTTGGTAGATTTTTGTTTGCGTGAAGTTACGTTTTTACCTTTGATCATCTTTCACTTCATATATAGAAAAATGTTTCTAGAATTATTTATTTTTCTTACTATCTTTCTTAATAGATTTTTGTTAGAATGAAATTATATTTTTACCCTTGGTCGTCCTACCACTTCACTCTTCTATATAATAGAAATATCCTGTTTCTTGAAAAAGTAAAGTGTTTAAAAATATTCCTGTTTGTGTTTTATATATATGACATGACTATTATATTCCTTCCATTTTATTTTATGTTACCCAAGCTTGAAGTCACTAATTCAAGGGATACTTTCGATATGTGTTTACCAAAAAAAATCTAAAAGTGTGCACAATAACAAATACCATCATATAAAATAAATTAAATGCAATATCTTTTTGATACAGACTAAATTTTTCAATTTTTCAGAATTCTTTTAAACTTTAATGGTACATTTTACTATTTTTCTTCTCTTTCGAGTGTCGAATACATATAATCACACCTAATATTTTTGCACAAACTACAAAGCTACTAGAAATGTCTTTTAAATTAAGTCTTAACACTTAATTTGTGATTAATTAAGATAAAATATCACTTTAATATTACTACTTCTTAGGTTGATATAAACATCGATCCCAATAAATTTGCTTTGTATGAAACACAAAATATGTGACATATATGTGTTTTAAATTTAGTCAAAGTTTAACACTTGATTCTGGTAAATTGTGATATATTCTTATTTTAACTTTGGCTAAAGTTACTTACTATTTGATAAGAATATTTCAATAATTTGTTTTTTTAATTATACTTTATCGTGGCGATTATCAAGGGTGAAATGAGATGAATAAAAAAGGACGGACTATAATAAGGGTTATAAATTCAACAAAAATAATTTCTTCAAAACTCAAATATAAAAAAAAAATGTATTAATTCAGGATTGTAAAAATTAAAAATTATAGCTCCGTCTTTGAGAATAAGATCACTTCATATTAATGAAAGATATCAATTCAAACTCTTGTAGTAAAAGTTCATAGTAATAAAAATACTTTTCCCTTTAAATAAATCTTAGTATGAATTAAATTTGAATTAATCGGATCACGAATTCAATCTATATATTTAGAGAACATGACTGACGCGTTTACACCCCCTTTGTGTTACATCTACCACGTGGCACAATCTTAACGGATAGTTTGGTCAATACCAAAAAAGTGACAAGGACGTGTTTGGTCCCACATTATTTGAATCACCATTATAATTTTTGCTTCTTGTTTTATTAGCTAAATCACTGCCCCCAACTAAATAGTTTTTTCTATTAATAAATGATAAAAATTATTACTCCACCCGTTTAGTTTTACTGTTTCACTTTGAATTTGAACGGTTCTAAAGAAAGAACGATTAATATGATATGATATTATAATATTTTAATTAATTAATGTATAATTTTAAAAATAAGTAATTAATATTAAAAATAAAACATAAGAAAATAACTATTTTTTAATATATATTAAAAGTGACAAGTAAGCAAAAAAAACAAAAAAACAAAATATTTTTGAAATACTCTCTCCATTCCGAATAAATGGTGTTTTTAATTAGCTTGGGTCCATCTCTTAAGAAATGATTCATTTCGAGAAAGTAAAATATATTTTTTGCTAATTTAATAATGCTTCATAAATATCTTGAAAAGATGTAATTGGTTGTTAGTAGTTTGTTAGATATGTAAAACTTTATTTATTTAAATAAGAATAAAATTGAAAGAATCAAAATATCACTTGTTTTAAAATAAAATAAAAAAAAACTAAAACATCACTTATTTTGAAATTAAGAAAATATACTTAATTGTTTAAAAAGCTATAAAGGTGTATACATAGACGGAGCCAAAATTAGAAATTTGGAGGTTTTAAATTTTAGGATAGAAGAGAAAAATATTGCAAAGCACTGTGAAAAACATTTTCACCACTATTTCTTATAGCTGAGTTGTCAATCAATTTTGTTAGGGGTTCACAAGTTAATATACATATATATATTTATTAAATTTTCTAATATAAATACATGATCTACGAAAAAATTAATGGATTCATCCAAACTCACGAACCTCCACCTAGCTCCGCCTCGAAATATAATATCTAAATAGTAGTACTATATTTGGAATATTGTATGGACATTTAGATGAGGAGAGAATACACGTGTTTGCTGATAGAGATTTTTCATAATTGATCGAGGTAAGTTAAAGAACTACGTATATCGCTGTAATTACTTGTGTGACATTTCTATAGTAACTTACATTAAGAAAAAAAATCTTGAGTGAGTTGATTTTTAGACGTTTCTATATTATTGTGCTAAATTCGTTAATACTTAGCATTTAGACGATTAAAACAAAATTCATTCGAGTGATAATATAGATTGGTTGTCAATCACATCCCCATTTCATTATCAAATTTCGGATCGTCGCATAGAAGAGTCTCAATCTTAGTTAAAAAATATATATTTACTATTCACGAGATGTGAAATAGTGAACTCATTAAGATTCATATTCAATTTTAATTTTCCATTCAAGATATCAACATTGAAGTTTGACTGTTCTGAATTGAAAGCATTTACAATAAAAAAAAAAATCATACTAAAAATATGAAATTAAAATCTCTAATTAAGTGAGAATCAGTCTCATCGAAGAGAGAGTCATATTCACATACCAGTATACCACCAAATAACAAGAAATCAGAAATGTGTCTCCTAAAAGCACAAAGATATTAGGTTAAAGTTAAAAACATTTTGGACCCATAATATGACGTGTACTTCACGACAAATACAAAAGTCCTTTTAGATTTGTGCGTCAAAATTTGATTTTGAAAGATCACATATAAAAGCTAAGCCAAGAGCCAATTCTTGTTTTTTTTCTTGAAAAATGGACAAATGTTTATGCCCCCACCACTAATAATATTAATGAAATTTGGTGCACACAATTATTAATGTATTTGAAGGGGCTTATAAATTATAATAATGTATGGTCTACATTTTATTAATGCTAGTTTAATGGATTCCCTTTCATAGTGATGTAATTGTTTCAAATTGGCTTCTTAGAGGTCTTAAAAGTAGCCAAAAGTAGAAGTCACCTCCAATCAATCAATTAGTCATCTTAATCCCTAATTAGTCGAGATCAATTATGTAAATCTGATACCAATAATAGTAGGGGTGGATATTTTTCTTCAAAATTCACAATTTTTAGATAGTCACACAACACAACACAACTTCAACCACACGTACACATAATCGTCTAGGACTTAAAATTATTTCGTAGCAACAAGAATACAATATTATTCTCGGCCCTTTGTAAGCATGTTAGGATGATCCACTACAAAATAAATTGAAATCTATCGTTAAATAACTCATAACTAATAGTAGTTATATGAGATTATGTTAAATATATTATTATTGTTCTTCAGCTTACTGCAATTCTCTTTCTTTATCCAAATTTGAAATCAAAGATATTTTTAATCGATCGAGTACATAGAGTTTGAATTATAATTAAAGTAGTTAGCAAAAATTTGCTAGTGGTGGTGTTATGCCAAGGCGAAAAGTTAATGCAAATGCGAACAAATGGAAGAACCAATTTGTTCTATATTGGCCCCTTTGGTTTCGAATTAATTAACTATTTTAGTGTAGAGTAGAGAGAAGGGCGAATAATAGTTGAAATTATTGAACCTAATAGGACCCCACTAATATTGAGAGACTTTAGTGTTGGAATGCTGTGACCAATTAGTTGCTAAGTATATTTTTATTAAGATTAAATTAATTAATTAACCTTGTTGACACGTGAATTCATGTGAAGAGGGGACCTTCATGTTTGTAAATCTTTTGTTGGAAAAAATAATACTTAGGATCAGGGCCGTCTCAACCATAAGGCCACTAAAGCAATCGCTTGGGGCCCCATTTTCTTCCAAAGATGTATATATATTGTTAACAAAAATTTCATGTATTGATAATTTTGAAGAATTTTTTTTTTTGTATAGAAAATATAATTGAGAAATTGAATATTGTTAGTTGATTGTAGTATCTTTTCTAGATTCTTATGTGGCTAGTTAATTGTAGTATCCTTTTTAGTTTCGCATGTGGCTATCTATTTTATTGTCTAGCTCATTTATATTCTGACGATTATCATGTGAACCAACAGTATTGTGTTCTTATACTTACTTCTCTTTATTCTCCTTTCACTTATTTTTTTATTCTTTCATTATTGAATATTGTGAAGTCTCTCAAAATGTTCAAACATTCTACATTATGTAAAATCTAATTGTTGTGTGTTTATAAAAAGATCAAATTATTTTTTGGTGTCTTATTCAAATTTGAAGCACTAAAACTAATCAACACTATTTTAATATTATTTATGAACTTATCAAATTCATCACAATACTATTTTAATATCATCATATTTTTAAAAAATTTGAGTCATGTTTTATTATTTTAACTTTATATTACATAATTTTCATTGAAAAATTACATTATTTGCATTCTTACTTCATAATGTCTACATATATCCTGTATCTCCAGACCTCATTTGTAGGATTACACTAAATATGTTATAATTATTCAATTTATATTTGTCAACTAAAAACAATAGAGCCTCATTATAAAATTTGGCTTTAAGCCCCGAACTTATTGAGACGGCTCTGCTTAGGATATAATATTTTGAGTGTTAGTAGCACTCTTTTTTGAATGATTATGGATATGTTCATAAGTATTTATTGACCATATATGTTTAATTTAGGTATATGATTTTACTGAGTATGAAGTTTGGAACAGAAAATTATAACCAACTATCTAGTTAATGGTGAAATAGAAATATGACTTTGGTTTATTATGTGAAAGCATCTAGTAAAAGATTGAGGTTTAGGTCTAATAGCCTTGTGTGACATCCGTGACGGGAGGCGGGCTGATAAGGACGGGTCAAAGAGAAGATTTTATAGATTTTTAGATTAGTAATCTTCTGAAGGAGTATATATGTCATTTTAGGTAACTTCATATTAAAATAGAGAAAAAAAAGATGAAGGATTTTACTGGGCACAATATACAAGTTTACATCGATAATTGCATACCCCAAGAACAAATTTATGGAGTCAATATATTGGACCTAAGTGGACAATGCATGTCATGGATTAAGATAATCACAAATATGATATCAAAGCCTAACGTTCACTTAATACGGTGATGGGATAAACCTTATTGAGGACGATGAATTCCTATGAAGGGTGTATGTGGTGTGGTGCCTATAATAGTGGGTGACAAATGAGAATGGATCAAAGAGAAAGACTATAAATTTTTAAACTCCCAAGTTTCTAAAAGAATGGATGAATACAACAATTTAAGAAATTTCACATCGAAATGAAAATTTTAGAAGACACAACTCAAGTTTTTATTTGATGCACACTAGTCTATGCTAGATAATAGCATAAGCAAAGAAAGACAAATTACATCTGAACTAAAATGAATAATTTTTATTTAATTTACACCACATAAATTCTATTTGGGAAAAATATTTTTTATCAATGATTTTTCTATAGACCGTACTTGAAGTTGAAATTTCAAATTAAGAGAAGAATAGATTCATCCACTGAACCACATCCGTTCATGATAAAGCGGACAATATTGGGCATGAGCATGGATGGGACAAGATGGCACCTAAAGATTAACAGTAGAAGCAAATTAAATATTACAACTTTTTTGGTAGGAACCCTTTTACAACTCATCGTGTGCAATAATTATTACCACATGTGCACTGATACGCAAACTCATTTTTATGGCAATTTGTATTTACATATTCCTGTACTTACATTTTTTTTCTCTTTTTGGGTCCAATTTACACATTTAAATTATTATTAATAACGGTTTAATCCTCCCTCTTGTAACTGTTTTTCTTCTATATTTCCTCTCTTACCCCGGTATAATTATTTTTTTAAAACAATTCCTTAAAAAAGTTTTTTTTTCTTTTTAGCTAGAGAAAGTAATTAGGATATTTTTTTGTGCTGCATTAAAGAATAACATATATTTACATACAATTCAGTCACTTAAAAATTAATTACGAGTATATTATTATAATAAATATTATAATCGATAACCTAATAAAAATGACAATTATCTTAGTTACCATGGAACCATTTAGTTTTTTTTTTTAAATCATCAAGTGGTATAATATTTTAGGGTTTGGCTTGATCAACAATACCCCAGAAAGCAAACAGTAGATTGCTTATTATATATCAAGTTCGAAACCTAAATAAGCCACAAAAAAATAATAGTGACCAAAATAAGCCACTATTCTAGTAAGTAACTAAAATAGACTTAGTGGAAGAAAAAAAAATTATTTTATGCAATATTCCAAACGTTTTTCGTTAGTCTCATAACGTGTATATTTTAATATATAACGGAACTATTTCTTACACTTTGTAAAGTGTAAGTTTTTCTTACACTTTGTAAAGTGGAAGAAAAAATTTTGTTTTACAAAGAGGAATATTTTTCACATTCTCATTATGATGCTTTTGCAGTGTTTGTCATATAATTATATTGATTTGACATATCATTAAAACGGAAAAAATTATTACATTATGTATTTTTATTTTTTTTATTCTGAAAACTTCTCTAAGCTCTATTTAAGGACGTTCAAACATAGTACCTTCAACATATTTAGTCTTCTATTTTTCTTCATTTCAAACACAAAAAAAATGTCTTCTAAACCAAAAGTTAGAGTTTTGATTTATTGGGATGGTGAAATTATACATGACGAAAATATCGTTTATTATAATTGTCTTTTCAAACACAATGCTAATATTTAATTAATGTCCGATATCATAAATTTCTTTCGTCAATTTATAAAAGAATGGGTATAAATTGATTATAATTTGATTATAGTCGAAAAATACCCTACTTCATTTTTGTCACAAGGACAAGTAAATTTTGGAGAGTGGATTATCTATAGTGACAAATCGTTGACCGACTTTTTGAGGGTTCCAAATGACTACATAGATCAAATCAAGTTAACACTTATGATACATAATGTAATAATTTTTTCCTTACATAGAGCTTGGAGTAGTTTTCAGAATAAAAAAATAAAAATACAAAATGTAATAATTTTTTCCGTTTTTATGATATGTCAAATCAATATAATCTGCAAAAGCTTCATAAAGAGATACAATTTAATATAAAACGTGAAAAATATTCCTCTTTGTAAAACAAAATTTTTTCTTCCACTTTATAAAGTGTAAGAAAAACTTCCCTTTTACAAAGTGTAAGAAAAACTTACAGAAATAGTTTCGTTATTTATTAAAATATACTGGTTATGAGACTAACGGAAAACGTTTGGAATATTTCATAAAACGAAATTTTTTCTTCCACTAAATCTATTTTAGTTACTTACTAAAATAGTGGCTTATTTTGATCATTTTTATCTTTTTGTGGATTATTTAGGTTCCGGACTCTTATATATCTTGATAATTTATGTACAAAATTATTTAAATTTTTTTTTTCAAATATTTAATAATTCTAATGGTCTTTCGATTTTACATATGTACAACTTATGACTACTTAAAATGGTATGTTCATTTTTGTTGAATACCATTCCCAAATTAAATTTGAACTCTATTAGTTCCTCCTAATTAGTCACCATCTCCTCGCGCTATAATATTGTTTCTATGTTCATTGCTATATATCCTTAATTTAAAAATATATGTTGCTATAGTATCGTTTCTATGTTCATCGCTATACACACAATATAGTATAAGTTGCACAACAAATTTAGAATTCGAATGTTATGAGTTTGAGTATCGAATTCTATCCCATCCTATTTGATTACTGCATTCAAAATCTACAATATTTATTTAATGAAATTTTTAATAAATATATAAGTTTTAAATCAAAATTACTCAATACGGAAGAACGTACCCTATTACACTAGGTCCACCCCTGATGTTGTACCATTTGTCCATAGGTAATTTTCATTTTTTTTCCAAAAATTTATTCTAAGAAATAATTTGGACATACAAATTGTCAAGAAAAAATTCGAAATTCAATTGGAATTTTCCGAAATTCGAAAAGCTCCAAAAATCTATTTTCATAATTCACTCTCTACCACCAAAAAAGTTCAAAAAATAATTCCATACTTCTATTCATGTCTAAATACGATTCTAATTTTTAAATATCATTTTTAATACAAATTTCATAAATTTTATGTCTAAATGTTGGCCCAGTGAATACACACAATACTTAAAAACACATGTAAATCTAGTCTGGTTATAACAATTTGTCATCAGCATTGCATTTGACTCCTTTTTATTAATTAAGTGGACAGTCAGTCAGTGATTCCAGTTATAGTGTTCCTTGCAAGTGGGATTCAAAGAACAAATTGTCAACTCTGTCATTTAGTATTATTTAATTTGTTGGGAAAGGAATATAATGAATATATATATAGTATAACACATAAGTAATAATTGAACTATTTTTAATTAGCTATATCATATCATATCATTGAATGTAAGTGCATGAATTTACCCAAAAAACATGTATACAGAAGCAGCCAGGAAATGTGTCTCTTCCAGAAGAAGCTTTAAATGTATCGTGCGAATTCAGTAGCTTTTATATTAACTTTGTATACATACTAACAAATCCACTAAATATTATTCTTGTTCTATATTTTTATGCCATACAATTTAAATTTTAAAAGTCAATTTTGCAAAATATAATTTTGACTGTGAAATTGGATATAAAATTTGTAAGTATTTTGGAATGAAATTTACATATCTAAAAAACTATATAAAAGGTTAAGTTATAATAATTAATAATTGAAACTATTTAAAACGCATATGAAAAGATTGTGTTTAAGGAAAAAATCATTGATTCGCAAAAATTATGACATAAATTGCACGAATAGAGTATAAATATTTGATTTATTATTGTATAACATCTTAAGATTATTACAAGAATCTATAAATTTCAAATTCTGAGATGTGACTAATTTTTTATTTTGAGTAAGGAGGCAATCTTTGCTTATTTTCTGTTTTAAAACACTCCCCTCCAAACAGTAACCAATAAACTACTAAAAAATTATTATAATTTTTTTTAAAACAACCTGCATGCATAGCAGGAGCATTTCCAAGATAATATTTGAGTCTTATCCATAGGTATAATATAATATAAATTAATTGTTATGATGTAGCAATTTTGATCAAGTGCATATTAATAGTAACAATAAAAAAGGATTAAATTATTAGTTGAACTTAACACTCCTAGATTTTGTTCACATACCATCATGGATTTCTTTAGTTCTAGTTTATAATTTTCACTAAATTAGAATGAAAATAAGTAAAGTTTAGTACTTATCCACAACATCAACCAATTAATTAAACAAACTAATAAAAACCCATTAATTATAAGTATAGAGGCACATGGATTGGCCTTTCTTTAGTGCTTGGACAACTATGATGATGAAGATAAAAGAAATTAAAGTGCAAGAAGGGAATATTGAATATTTAATATTAAAAAACACAAACATGAACATTCATTGTTTCTAGTCACAAAATTTGAAGCACAAACAAGAAAAAGAAGACACATACTCCTATAAATTTTCAATAGTAATTAAACAAGCACTTGTTCTTTTTTAACACTAACTAAAAGATAGAGTAAATTATTGGAGAAAAAGGAAATAAACCATATTTTATTTCAACCATAATGGAAGCTACAAGAGAAAATGTTTATATACTTAGAAAAAGTAATATAGTTTTTCTCCATCCTATAACTATATATACTTCTTCCAAAAAACATTTTCCTACAAAACACAAACATTATAAACTCTATGTATAAAATCAAACATTGATAGAAATTTAATTACCTTAGTACATATGATCTCTTGATCCTAATATACCCTTCTTTTATTCATCAAATTTCACCTTCTTCTTTTTTTTTGAAAAATCTCAATAAGGTGGTCTAGGATTTGCCCAAGCATATGCATCATGATTCAATTGTCCACCATTTGGTAATAAATTTGGTGTAAAATTATAAATAGGTAATGATGATGGATCAGGCAATTCATGTTGTTGTTGATGTTGTTGTTGTGGCCTTCCATCACTTGAACCTAAGGTTGGAGGCGAATTTTCAGCCGGTACTTGTGATTGGCTGGGGCGATCGCCTCCAACCTCTTCCTCTTCTTCTAGTGGTAACCTTTCATAGGTAGCATTAGAAAAAGTGGCAGCTATAATCATTACTGGGCCCGCAGCAATTAATGGCCCAACAATACTACCACCAACCACTTGTCCTTGGCCACCGGCCAAATAGACAGTTAACCTGGTCGAGCCAGGAGGGGCTGGACCGGGTAAAAATGCTCCGGTCAATGATAGAATCTCGAATCTTCCTTGTAGAACAATAGCACCTGGAGATGATGGTTGTCTTAGGGTTACATTTGCAACCGATCCATTCCCACTAAGTACACAAACGCCACGTTGGCGCCTCCTCGCAAATTGTGCAATACAATCAGCAACATCTGTCCCTCCTGCCACCTCCATGACGTGGCTCCTGAGGGCATTAGGGCTATCCCGGGTCACAAAAATTGGTGGTTTGGGCTTGTTCTTGGATCCTGGTGGACGACCTCTAGGTCTTCTATTACCAACCTCAACCGCGCCTTCTTTAGGCTCATGATCACCATTTTCTCTATCATTATCTTCTTGATTTTCACCACTACTCCCACTCGAAACCTGCTTCGTTACAAGCATAGGTGGGCAAGATCCTGACTCAAGCCCGGACATGCCCACCTGACCACCCCACCAATTAGCCATAACTGCAAAATTCTTTAACCTATCTTGAAGAATCTCTACTTCTTGTGAAGATAAAATTAGGGTTATATATGGAAAGCTAGAATTAGCAAAATTTATTTTTATTTTTATTTTTTAAAAAAAGAACAAAAGTGAAGATCTAAATTAAGGAACAAATGCAAATTAAAGAAAAACAGAAACTCTGGACAGAATCAAACCCAAAGGGAGAAAAAAAAGAGAGAGAATAAAGCACACATAGAGATTGAAAAAACTAATACTAACAAAGTTTATATTACATAGTACAGTATATTATATGTCTTTATTTATTTTTTTTGGTTTTAGAAAAAAAAAATGCCATTACAAAAAGTCTAAAGGAGAGAATTATGAGAAGGGAGTAAGTAAGAAATGATTTTAGAGAGTTGATGGATTTTTTTCTTTATAGAAGTTTCTCATCAAGTAGTGGGGTTTTTTTTAAAAAAAAAAATAAAAAAATGTATATATATTTGTATATAAAAATTAGGGTTTCTTGAAGTCTCTTTCCATAGAGTCCAAAATTGTGGGGTCGCATGCGCGTGGGCAGGTGGCATTGTGGGAAGCACGTCGCTATCTCTTGCCCCCACCGTATTCACACTCGGTAAAAACTTATCTGCATTGAATCGTATTAATTTATCGTAATAATATATCGTGAAATTTCATGAATGAATATTTCAAACAAACTAGCTCAATGAAAAATTCAAAAACAGATTCTCAAAGAAATATTGAGAATATGCATTGAACGTTTTTTTCTTTTTTTCACTATTCAATCAAAATATTTATGTTTCTTTTTATTTAATAATTAAACGTCATCTTATATATAAATGCTAATAGTTTAAAGAAATTTAATATCGCAAATCATGTCTGGCATGCTAACGAATAATTTATATTATTTTCATTATAAACTCATTTTTACAGAGATAGTTATCTACTGATATCGTTAAGATGACCTAAAATCTACAACAAATTAAAAGTTCACATAATTTTGTATGTAAGTTTAAAAATTTTAACCTATATTTACTGATAATATAAAAATATTTACAGTATTTGTGTGTTTAATCTATTATAATAAGTGACCTGTCTTATTTAAGTATTAACTAATTTCACTTATTCTTTTATGAATAATTACTCTTAATTGTTTTCTAATGCCAACTGTGTACGGTTTAGTTAACGACTTTGTCTTTAGCGTATTCAATTATGGATATGTAATCATTGACGTTGTTAATAATAATGTATTTTTTTTAATTATTAATTGAACAATAGTATAATTTGCTTTGGTAGGTAGTATAAAATAATAAATGGTTGAATATAGTAAAAAAAGAAAAGAAGGCAAAATGCTCACATCAACATAATATAAAATGGTACTATTATAAAAACATATATATGTACTAGAGTTGTGAAATTTAATTGGTGGACTTTGCCATAATGGATAATATTTTTTTTTATATTTATTGGACAAATTAATTAAAGTAGCACGAGAGAAAAATCTACATAAAATAAACCTTGTTGTTTTCTTTAAGTTGTTAAATTTTCAATCTAAATAGTGTTCCATTAATTTGGGACCTTCCAGGTGGTATTTGCTTCTATGTTCAAATCAAATCTTTAGTGTGTATATTTGCCATAATATAAGTGTTTACATGTCTAGTTAAACAACAATTAAGGTTTTGTCAAGTTGTTTAGTTACAAATTCTAACTATCACAATAAATTGATCATTAAATTTTGATAATTCTAATAGATTATCATAAACGTTAAAAATATCAACAAAAGAAATCAAGTTGATTCGATATTCAATTTATTTTCCTTTATCAGATTTCGATAAATATCTTATTCTTCTCTACATATATCATCGCAAGAAATATAAATTTGTTAACGAAGAACACAAAAGGTATTAATCTTGACTTGACTTTAATTAAGTTTTTCCAATGTGGTATTAATTATCCACACGTGTACTAGCCTTCAAAATTGCCAGCACAATTGTAAATTAATGCCAATGTTCATGTGGCCTAAATAAAAATTAGTAAGATATTTATTACGTATAAAAATATTGGAAAAATTATAGAAATCCCACTTTTTAATTTACTTATTACCATTATTCCCTATAAGTTTTACAAATCTTCAAAATCCCTCATTTTCGCGCATCAGATTAGTGTATCAGCGCTTATATTTTTGTATCTCGCGCATCAGATTAATATATCAACGCTTATATTATTGTATCTCGCGCATCAAATTAATGTATCAACGCTTATATTATTATATCTCGCGTATGTATCAGCGTTTATATTATTATATCTCGCGCATTAGATTAATGTATCAGCGCATATATTATTGTATCTCGCGCATCAGATTAATGTATCAGCGCTTATATTATTGTATCCGTTTGAGGGATTTCTGTAATTATAAACTTTTAAGGGATAGATTGTAATTTTGCCTTAAAAGTATGTGATTTCTGTAATTTACCCAAAATAATTTACAAAATACTTAATATTGAAGTATATACATTGCATATACGAGAGCAATTGTGAGGTGTTAAAATTTACTGTTAATAAATGTATACTGCGACATATTATTAAAGTACGGAGTATATAATTTGGTTAGCTATAGTTACTGAATTTAAAAAATAATCTTTACGAAAATCAAGTACCTAAAATAAGTTGATCATATTTGATATAAATCTCATATCTACACTTATATATTATGCTGATACAGATACAATATGAATTTTAAAGAGTCTGCGCAACATATATATTAATGTGTCACGACCCAGATCGTCGTGATTAACACCCACACAAACCCTCCGGTGGGAGAACCATTACTACACCCAAACAACCAAATTTTATGAAAACTAAGGCATTTAAAGATACAGAAGCAAGTTTAAATGATTATAAAAATGGAGTCCCCATAAACTCCAAGGTTTTAACAAACAACTAACCAAACTAATGCGGAAGAACAACCCCTAGAACCTGAAAGTCATTGTATCAAAACTCTACTAACGACAAGTCTAAGAACAAGGGGTACAACCCTGAAACTAAACAACACCTTAAACAAAAGTCGGAGTCTGAAAAGAGTGGACTTAAACAAGAAAGATTCATGGCAGCCTGAAAGAACTGGCTCACCCTTGAATCCGGTCACACTCAATAGTCACGTAGTTGAGGTCTATCAATAGCCACCTGAAGATGCCCTGTACTCAACAAAGAAAGAGCAAGTGCAGTATCAATACACAACTGCAATGTACTGGTAGGATCACGCGGCTATCCTATTAAGTTCAATGTACATAAGTCATTACAACAATATAATAACATGCATACACCGAATATACACAATGTCGATATCATTTACGAACAACGAACAAATTTCACATTTATCAAGATATACAGTTATGTCAAATCAATGGTCCTCTCATGGAACCCACACCCAAACTGTTAGCATACCGGAGTGTGGTACCTGATCCAATGTTTATGCCGGAACGTGGCAATCGATCCCATGTTTATGCCGGAACGTGACAACCGATCCAAGTTAGTGTGTCAGAACGCAACACCCGATCCATTCAACAAGCCACAATCACAATCAAAAGTATATTCTCAAAATCATACAATCAAGTCATGATTCATGACATTCATCATTCATCTATCCTCATCCATAAGTAATGTGATCAATAGTGCAACATTCACATATATACACGTATTATAAATGAAGCAAGAACAAACATATATCACACAATCATGAAATCACAACCATTACCTACTTCGAATCCAAGCTTGATCCCCTAAGGCACTTGAATCTTCCTTTCCGGATTCTTCTCGCTTGTTCGTAGGTCTAAAAATATACAATTAACGCAAGAATCAACAATCAAAGGTCTAATTATCCGGATTATAACAAACCCAATAACCCTAGACCAAACTCAAGATCCTAATACCCAATTTAGGGCTTTTTCCACCATTAGTTTTAGACCAAAACCCTTCCGCCACAATAATTACCTATGAATTTACATTCTACGGATTGAAAAAGGATTCGGGGAGTGAAAACCTTACCTTTAGCCTCAAGAATGGTGGAAAACGGTCAAGAAAACCCATGGGGTCGTTCCTTAGCTCTCAAAGTCGAAAAGTGCAAAATAAAACGTTTTTGAGATTTTATTTCTGACTTAAGTCGCGTCTGTCCCGCTACGGCGGGATCCATCCCGCTATAGGCGACATGCACGGAAACAGAATGCTGGAATTTGAATTCCAAGCCCCCATTTCACAACACACCTTCAACCCTTGACATTCAAAAACCACCCGTTCACGCTAAGATCATTTTTGGGAATTCTACTCGCCCGAATTCAATTCCATAAAGTCGTACGGGTTCCTTAACGTCTTAGCTATCTATTCATGTAATCAAAATCATAATTAAATCACCCAGTTGTTACCAGATTTCCCTAGACTTTACTGACTCCGATTTCATCCAAATCTGGACTAGGTTAAGAAATTCCAAGTTACTACCAAAAGTTTTCTGACCCCAATTCTTTCTCCATTGACTTTTTCCTAACAACGGAATCAGGTCGTTACATAATGAAAAGATTCTCCTCCTGTTATATGCACCAATTGTTTTGTCTGATTGATGATTTTAAACACAAAAACACGTTTCTCATGATGTGTGAAAAAAAAATTAGTATGGTGTCAAATTGATACTGTCAAATGCTAAAGAAAAACGCGGCATTTTATTAATAGCTCAATATTTCACAAATTTTTTGATTTGTTACTTTTTTAATTTCTAATATGAAATATTATGAATTGAATAATAAAGATAAAATAGATATCGACCTTACCTCACTAAAACATAAGATAAAGATAAAATTGTTTTAAAAAAGTCATATATTTTAATCTTTTATTTTGAGTGAGTTCATTGCTTATATGGTCACTTGATTATAATAATTATATAATAAAGTTTCTTATTATTGTTTTGACGGGGAGACTATATTCTTCAAAGTTGAGTTATTTATCCCCACCCACCCCAACAATAAAAAAAAAAAAAAAAAAAAAATTGAATAGGTAAAACCTACAGAGTAAAGGCACTTTTAACGTTTAATTTTCAAAGTTTAAAATGACAAGATTAACATAGTTAAATGTCGTGGAAATACGTACCAACCTAACATTTATCACTTTGCCAAAAATTGACATTTCAATATGATTTATATATAGGACTCATTTGTTTACATTAACAGTAGTATATTTAAATTTGAATGTATATTTAGATGATTAAAATGTTAGATTGTATATTTGAATTCTAAATGATTAACACCATTTGTTTTTTAATATTTGAATGTGCATGATTATTATTTTTTAAACATAATAAATATATCATTCAAATAAATTTAAATTTAATATAATAAAATTATTTTTTGATTAAAAAACTAATATTTATTTTGATTAGTGATGCTGGAGATGGTTTGTAGTGGTGCTACTGGCTAGCAATAGTGATGATGATTTGTGACAGTGGAGGTGGTTAGTGTTGTTGTGATTATGATTGACACGATAATGGTGATTATGATGGTAGAGGCGGATGGTAATAGGATTGACGCAATAGTAGTAATGGTTGATAGTGATGATAAAGATAGCGTGGCGAGGGTGTCATCAGAGTAGTATTCTTATCCATCCTATCAAACGAGCCTTTTTAGACTTGTGGCTTGTTCAATAAGGTATCATAAATTAGGATACCAATTAGAAGTCAATTCGAATAGTGAACAATTCAATTTCGTGACGGTTAGTAACCAAACCAAATGAAAGCTACTTTTAGAGGAAATTTTCAATGCACGAGACAAGATTAGTTTTAAGTGTTCATACAATGGGTCAAACGTTCAAAATCATGTTGTAACTAAACAAATATTATTTCCCTTACAATTATTGTTCAATGAAGCCGGCACAAAGACATTGGTAATACTAACTGATTTTCAACATTTTTCAGTTAAAAAAAACTGTAGTTGTCATCAGCATAACATTGAAATATATGCTTACTATACACGTCTATAAACCAAAAAAGTAAAAACAATTCTTTTGTCAAGTTTATACCACATTGCTTTATGTATGATTTTTCAAACATATGACTAAAGATCTCTTCCGTTTCAACGCGAACATGATATCATCTGTCTTTGATGACTTGACACAACATGAAATATAATATTTACGGTGCAAGCTTTTACCGATAAGAATGGAGAAGATAAGATGCCAGTTCTAACTTCTATGTGTTGTGTGTTGTGGTGTGGCCAACCAATTTTAGTGATCCTGCCCCTCATCCATACATGAAATACATGAGAAACCTGCAAGAAAAAAAGCAAATGGAGATTAAGAACCCTTCTATGTTTCATCTCCGTCTCTTCGGTTTACTGATTTATGTTTCCAGGAAACAATGAAATGATTCTTAAGGAAACAATGAACTAATTATGTAATAGCCAGATTGAGTGCCATAGACCTAGTTCAGACAAAATGGCCATACCAAGACAGGCCAGATAACAACTACTCTACCACATCTCAATCCCAAAACAAGTTCAGATCAGCTATATGAATCCTCATTATCCATGTCGCTCCATTTAAACTAGTCTCAAGATACTCCATTTTGTTCAATTTCTCGCTAAGTCTGCATGAATTTCTAAAGATTGTAGGTCTTTCAAAATGACTTACTTCCTTGTAACTTTTAGGTTTCCTTACTGCTTAAACAAATTCATTAACTATATTTCCATACCTATGACAACGTAGGACTGACCGACCAATCTCAAGGGGCCTTCTTTCATCTTACATTGTACGCATGCTACGTGCACTTTCTGCTTCAGCTGAATGTGATCGTGTATAATCTTATTTTACCACACATACATCTTAACATACCCATTTTTTATTTTCCAACACTCATCTTGTGGAGGTGGTTGACATTACGAGCTCAACATTCGCTCATTTATAGCATTGTTAGTCCTACAACTGTTTTATAGAACTGAGGTTTCACTTTGATAGGTTTCCTCTTATCAATAACACTCCAATGATACTTCTTGCAGCTATCTTATTTAATTCTATGTTACATCTTCATCTATCGTATTGTTATCCTGGATAGTTTTTTTTATAAGTAGAGATAAAACACCTGAGTGTAGATATTAGGCATCAAATTCCTGGTCTAATCTCATCTTAACTTCAGTTTTCTGATACTAGCTAAACCTGCAGTATATATATATATTCGTCTTACCTGCTGTATATATATCTATCTTACTCCAATGTATCCTAAAATCAATTTTCTTCAAAGCCTTTTTCCATAACCAAAGTTTTTTACAAACATTCTCGTTAGTTTATCAATTCATACAATATGGTCAGCATATCAAGCATGCATCATGGATGTAAAATGGTTATACCCAGCTCTAATACATTGATTTAAATAGGTCTAATTTTTAGCATAGGCTCATAGATAGCCATCAATTGCCTCAATGATATCATCATGTCAGTAACTTCATTTGGCTTGTTGTAACCAATAGTCTCACTCTCATTAGCAATTTTGCAACAAAAAGTTAGTACCAAAAGAGAAAAGGTAACAGTGCAAGTTTACGTGGTTTCTCACTGTAGGGATATATAGTTAATACCAAAAGAGAAAAGGTAACAGTGCAAGTTTACGTATTTTCTCACTGCAGGTATATATATTTATATAAAAGCAAGTTTTTGCATTCAGTATCTCGTATAAAAAATGTGAACTGTAGAATCCAAGTAGAGATGCTCACCTAAATATGTAGTATATTAGGAAAAAGGAAAGTACGAAGTATCCCACAAGTTTGCACACTTTCTGATTCGATTTCTTCTCAAACACCTAAGAAAGTAAATGGACTGTTAGACTAGCATCTGATAAAAGGAAATTACGGGAAAACATAGCATATCCTATAAGTATGTCAGACACAATCCCAAACACACACGACATAACAACAATATATATCACGTGTGCTTACCATTTTGAACCGATCCATAGTTCCTGACATGATTCCCCTAGATGAATCCATCTCATTCCCCTAATGGAAATAATCCAAAAAAGAAAAGGTTAACAAATAGTGTACAAAAAAGATTCAAAAAATAGCTGCATTACCGAAAAAGTTAACCAGTAGTGTACAAAAAAAGATTCACAAAATTAGCAGGCTTACCATTCGGTCTAGCATCTTGTTGTGGGTCTCCACCTCCTCATGTATGTCACCTGTTAACTGGCAAATATATTATCAATGCCTCGAAGAACATTTAAAATTACATAGCAGATATGCTGGAACTCCAAAACTAATATCATTAGTGCTTAAGAATATTACACATGATATGACAACAGAAAGAACACAGCTTTCATTTATAAAGCTCTGAGCATCATGTCATAACTTTTTTATGCACATATGCAACTTCAGTAGGAAAAAGTTTTACAAAAATGTAGCTTTCTCAGTGAAAGTAGCACCAGAAATTTGAGCATGAATGATTAGCCTCCAGAGGGTCCATAACACTGAGCACACATTGTTTCTCCAACTTCCTGATTTTCAGTGTCACTTGTATTTTTGGTGCAAGGAGAAAATACCATGTTGTATTGATAGTTGGTAAAACTTGGTGGAAGTTAATGTATGACTCAAGCAGAGTCACAAGCACATTTTGAACTTAATTTTTGTCACTTGGTGTTTATTAATGAAACTTTTTGACTAGTCAAGAAAAAAACAGTAGCATCAGACAATGTGGTCCATAAGATAGCAATGAAACCTACCATGGACAGAAGCATGATGTTGCAGTTCAATGACAAACTGTTAGTGAAATTGTCATCATATTGCAGTAATACGTCAACCATCTGGGACCATCCTTTGCTGACACCTCACATAAGGACTGAGTGACAGCTCTTGAAGGTGAATGGAATTTTTCTCCTTAGTCAATGATATTATAAGTTTGTAATTAACAAAAATTCTAGGCACGACCACTTTGGTCAAGTAGATCAAAGATAAGATGCTATGTATATAGGCCATATTGCTCTTCAAAAGTTCTAGCTCTTCTTTTTCTTTTTTCTACAACAATAATGTTCACCTTAAAGAGTTGTAGTGATAAATAATACACAACTGTTACTCTGCAGGTCCAATGACATCTAACTCAAAGAGTTGTAGTCATAAATAATGTTCCTGAAAGTCATCGCTTCATTACTTAAAGCGAAGAAGCGAGTGTTAGCGCTTCAAGTGTGAATTCACCACTTCATTGAAGTGTGTGTTTCAACAACGATGAGCAAAGTAATATCAAGGGGAAGTGGCCAGTTCTTTAGATCTCACTTTGAAGGAGTTGAACCAATATTGACATATTGAATACTGAATTTGTCACTACCTCCATCCCAATTTATGTGGTGATGTTTAATTGGGCACGGTGTTTGATAAAAAAGAAAGACTTTTGAAACTTGTGATTTTTATGTGATGGAGGGAGTATTTTAATTGCAATTTGAGCAATATACTGCTAAATTCATATATGTTTGGTATTTTCTAATGTTGTGAATTGTGTGCTTCATTTCAAAGAATTGTGTGGTTCAGTTCAAGTGCTTCACCTAAACCATAAAGAACCTTGTTGTTTTTGCACTTTACGCCTTTAAAAATAAAAGTTGATAAACTTAGTTAGTGCACCAGCACCAAGGATCATGTACAACATAACTAGGTGGGCATTTGGTTTGAGGGATTACGAAAGTAGTCAATATAAAATCCTGCAGAGAATAATACAGTGTTTGATTGGAGGGATTAGGATATATATAAAAATAACCCACACAATACTAAAGCAACATTTGGTCGGGGTATAAAATAATGTCTGTATTAAGTGGTGCACAAATTTGTGCATTACTTATAAGAGTATTAAAGAAAAAAATATTCTTAAAGTAAGCAATTGCTGCATAATATTCCTTGTATTACTATTCATCGCATAACAATACCTACATTATTATTTACCACATAACGACCTCTTTATTATTATGCGTCATACAATCAATCCTTGCATTATAAGAAAAAAATTGTTTGCATTATTAATTTACAATCCACAATAACTAATATGTGAACCAAACTCAAAAGTATTAACTTTTCGTGGTTTTTGAAAATTCTGCTTAATTTCAAAGATAATGAAGCTTGGGCAGAAACCACAGCTACTCAATGGAGTATATGCTCTAAAACAAAGAGAGGAGGTAATATAGAAAATGGGCGGAAAGAAGATAAATAAAATATTGCAAAACTTACTTTCTTTAAAAAGCTGACTCTGTCTTGTAAGCTATCCACAGCTTTGTCATTGTCTCGTTCATCAAGATCACGGGGATAGGAAGATGAAGCCCTTATACCACCTTCCTCAATACTATCATAGTTATCAAAGAGAGCAGCTCTATGGGCCCGATGATCCCTGTGGACCAAGAAGTTCAAATGCAATTTCTAAGGCCATGAAACAAGAATAACAGAGACTTCTGGATATTATGTGTTTGCAGGCAGTAAAGTAACTACATCTATTTCTTTGCTATGTATCTCATTGTACAAGAGACACCCTGCAAAAAGAGCATTCACTTGGCACATAAAAAATGAGATCATGATAACTGAAATGCAATTTTTTCATGTCTTCTATCTTCTAACCCAGTCTAAGCTTCATTATATGTCACAATACACCCTCCAGATATCCAAATTATTTCTCAAAGTTACGCATTATGAAATCTATCTCAATGCATTTAAGCTGGCATCTTGATCCATCATATTGTCACAATCATGAATTATTCTTCCCAGGTATTTAGCCAACATCTCAACATTGGTAGGCTGGTCATAAGCATCTATTACAATATTGCTAATTGATTTCCTCCTTCAGACTAGACAAGTTCCTGTTTCAACACTCTTTGAAAGAAGTAATTCAGCTACTCTCAAGTATGTTCACACCAAGCTGTTCGACTAACTTCCATAGCAATGATTTAACATGAGCCAAGAAAGAACAGGGGCATCTGCCTGTCTTTTAAGAAGCAGCAAATCGAAACCACAACAACTATGTCAAACTGCAAAAGGTCAGATGAATGTGCCACTAAAATAGACAATCCCTCCATCCCAAGGTTCCTCCTTTCCTTCTTTGATGTCTGAACATTGTTGCTTTTTCCACAGATAGAACTTTTCATTCCAAAACTACCCATAACTTTAAGGTAAAGCCGTAAAGGGCATAATTCTTGAAAGCCTTTTATATATAAGGGCAATTGTGGACTCGACATGTAAACCTTCCACTTCTTAATTTTGTGAAAGATTTAAAAGTGCCACTACTTATGATCTATGGAAGATAATATGAGCTGAGTGCAAATTCCACGTAAATCTTTGAATTTAAGAAAGAAATATGATATGACATTCACACTGACACCTGGCAGAAGGCTTGTGTCTCATGGTAACTGCGTCAGCAGAGGCACCATATTATGACACATTTTTCTAGTCTCAGCAAAAACTCAACTTTCTTTAGTTGAAACCAAGGAATACCTTACCATTGATATAACATGCAGACAGAACAAACAATTTCCCTAAAGTTTCTCAGATCTAATAAACTCCCAGTATGTATTTTGCTTAGCTATCCAACGGAGAAATAGATGATACAGAAATATTCACTAGTTCCATGATTTATAGAACTGGTAATCAAGCAGTCCTGGAAACGAAAGTTTATCACAGGAAGTGAGATCAAGTTTAAGTCACTTAGGAGCTGAACCCAACAGATGATCTGATCCGGAATACTTGTTTGACAACTATTTTGGTAATAGTGGTATCATTAAAGCTACAAATCTTAAGACGAAAGAAACCCCTTCTCTGATTACTTGTTATTCAAAATTTCCTTTCAACACAGTAGAAATACAGGAACTAACAGCTGTTTCATTTCACAAATGTTGAAGTACCAATTCAGAGAACAAATTTTAGCATTTCTTGTTGATTAGAAAAGCAACTCCAAATTGCAGACAGAAAAATGGCATCCAAAATCACACTCTCAAGTTAAGAACATTGGTTCAAAAAACCTTATCAACATAGCATAAACCTCAAAGTGGAGAGTTCAGCTCACTTAACGTATTTAACCTGTCCAGTATTTGAATCTAACATTCAGATATATTTTAACAACCCATCCATCCTATGTCAACTTTTATATTAAATCCTCTCTAGTGATTATTGCTGCTATTAATAATCTTGACCGAGTTATGTGAAAACCTTCATATTATCATTTCACCAAGTCAAGCACAATTAGAAAGGGAGCCAGAAATGTACCATCTATTTCTTTAACCTGAAATGGACCGATAAACATTCTATTCTTTCTTCAAGTTTAGTGGTTACGATATCATTGGGCGATCTTACGTGCAAACTAACTCTCCTTGGACAAGGGACTTCAAATCTTCACGGCATAGCCCCAACAATCGAACTGATCAAATTTGTTTGTCGTATTGAGATTCTTTTTTTATTATTTTTTTTTTTTTTTGATGACAAGGGAAACCCGCAGCCGCTACCCTTTGGGTGCGCACAGGGTAAAACCCCCGCTCCTATGCAATAGCTCGCAAACCACATAGGAGAGGTAAACCGCACTAGGCAAGCCTGGTGCGACGAGCTCAACCCAGAAGGCAAACCCCTTGCTTTCGCTGGCAAGGGGTTTCGAACTTGAGACCTCCAACATGGAAGTCCCAAGCCCAAACCACTGGGCCACCCCAAAGGGTAATATAAATTTACCCATACACGTAAATTAATTTTAATAAACATAACTTAGGAACTTTAACCTAAATTTTTTTTGATGACAAGGGAAACCCGCAGCCGCTACCCTTTGGGTGCGCACAGGGTAAAACCCCCGCTCCTATGCAATAGCTCGCAAACCACATAGGAGAGGTAAACCGCACTAGGCAAGCCTGGTGCGACGAGCTCAACCCAGAAGGCAAACCCCTTGCTTTCGCTGGCAAGGGGTTTCGAACTTGAGACCTCCAACATGGAAGTCCCAAGCTCAAATCACTGGGTCACCCCGAAGGGTCTTTTTTCATTTTTAATGTCAATTAACTTAAATGGAGAGTTATAACATCACTGCATTTGCTAAACCAATAATCCCAATAGCATTTGAGAATGTTAATGTCATGAGATAACCCAGCAATTTCCTACACAATTTTGAACTAACCATGTCCTTGAAAGGGGAAAAGAAAGAAGAACACAAACTACTCTTTCTATCTCATTTTATATGACAGAGGCACTATCTGGGGAGTCTTAACATTCTTTTTAATCAGTGTTGTCCGCTTAAGCCCTGAAGCAACGCACAAAACATGTTGAGCAGTTCGCCTCATCATCAAGGCTCTAGGACATACTTTTCCATACCGATGAGCATAAATCCAAAGACGAGACACTAAACAATTGATATTTCACTTTTATCTTAGTTATTTTTTTTTCAATTTCTTTGTCTATATATTTGTTATTCATGCTTATGATTATTAATCTTGGAGTACACATACACATTTGTATTTTTTTTCTCCATTTGTGCCTTTCTTCAATAAAGCTAACCTTTATTTGTGCTTAAAGCTCCAAAAGACCTTGTCTTTGTAAATTTTATTTCAACTTAACTAATTAGTACATCACTATCACATTCACCAAAAATATTAGATACCTTGACTCTATTCATCATTCTTTTCCGCAATTACAATTGCACGACAATGCAGAAATACTCCAAATTGTGAATGCGTTTAACAGAAAATCGCAGAGACTGACTGACCTCCGATAACTCATTGCAGAAACCGCCGGTCACAGTTCTCGCCGGTGATCCGGTTGAAACTATGCATACACGACAATGGAAGATTCTAGAAGCCGGAAGTAGAAGTCTGTAATTGGAATCAGGAGTTGGACCAGCAATTGCAGATCTGGAAATTTTCAGAGGGAAAAATTGGTACTTTTTTGAGTGATAAATACAAATCGAATTGGAAATGTTGGGAAAAGCGACGGAAGTTTGAGTTACAATGGCGATAGAAGAATATTGGACGTGTCGGTGAATAATAAAAAAATATACTATAGGTTATTATATTAAATTAATATACATTTGATATGAAAAATTAAGTGAAAAATTGATTTTTTTTATTACCTAACATTCTATTACTGATGATCATAAAAAAAAAAATTGTTGTCTGTATACCTAACTTAAATTTATTCAAATAGTGATATTTTATTTTATATGACGGTAAATGAAATGTTTCTTAAATAGAAAAGAAATGGTCATTTTAGATTTCTTATATGTAAAAATGAAAAATGGTTTATAAGCGTGTGTAAGGATTATATGGCTCTATCATGAGAATATCAATTTTAATCAGAGGTCTTGAGTTCAATTCATATGCTTGGAAGATAATAAAGGGATGTTTGCTGTTTTTAAACACAAAACAATTGATCCTTTTTGTACTTGATTCACAACCAGCTTGTTAGTGTTCATTAATAAAACTTTACCTTAACAAAAAAAAAAAAAAAAGATTACTTCAATCCCTTCTGAAATCCTGCTTTCTTATTCACCTTGTCATGATTGGTTTCAACTCTCATTTAATCAGGAGAGATCAAATTATCTATGTTTCAGTAGAATAAAGAGCAAACTGTAATTTCCATGATCAATCTGTAGCTCAATCCTTATTTTAATACCTATAGCAGTTAGAACATTCAACATTCTGCTCAAATGAAAAGAGCCAATTTGGTTTCTTCACTTCCAGCTTCAGAATTCGAATTTAAAGATTTATAGGCACCCATACATCAGTGTTGCAAGAGCGATTTGTAATAACCTACAGTGAAACATCGCCTCTCTACCTCCACAAAGGTAGAGATAAAGTCTGCGTACATCTCACCCTCCCAGTCCTTACTCGTGGGATCACACTGAGTATGTCGTTGTTGTTGTACAGTGAAACATCATACAGAAACTTTCTGTGACATAGACCACTGTGGCTAATCTTGGAAGAAACATAATATATTTGGATGATCAACAATTTTCTTCACTTCCAGAAATGAATCCATTCAGTACTCTAAAATACTCCGTTGAGTATCTCAATCTAACGATACAAATGGTTAACAAAAGAAGGTCTATTCTGAAGACGAAAAAACATATACAACTTACACAGCAATTAAGTGGGAGGTGGTGCATAAATATGTACTCTTGGAAGTCCTTGCAATGAAATTATCTAAAATTATCAACACCAGAGAACCAGACATCTTGAATGTATGGATCTCTGATGTTGACATCGTGTCGAACTATATTCTAAACTATCATACAAATGCATCAAATTCAAAAATATTACCACACTAATGTTGTTCCAATGCGAACAATGTGATCAAGAATGAAAAGAACCTCCGAATTGCAGTTGCCACTCCATACAATCTTCAAAATCAATGCTGCTGGCACAGTCCAATAAAGCATTTTGTTGTTGCTCAAACCGGCATATGTAGTTTAATCCAATAAGCACCTCGCAAATTACTGCCTCCATCTTCTGACAATCGGCAAAATACAATGTCTGAAGAAGGAGAACATTAGTTCTCTTAACAATCTGTTGCTGCTCAAAGTTCCGTTCGCTTTGCCACCTGATCATATTATGTGCTAAAGGTGCAAGACATTTGAGTATCTCTTCAAGCCTTTCTTTCCAATCATGCGCAAGAGGCGCATCATATATGGCTAAACCTTTCATATAAGATCTCAGACTAGCCTTCAACGTCTTTCTTAAGCTTGTCGGTAACATCTGATATAGATCATCCCTCCCCTCATCACCAACCAGATGTGGGTACTGGAGAAGCTTTTCTACGACAATAATCACATTCGCGTAATGCAAAGCTAAAGCAGAGCCTCCGACTGTTGTAGGAGGAGCATACAAAGTTATCCTACTTTTGGGACCATGTTTAGCAGCATCAGCCACATAACTCTTTAGCTGTCTGGTATCTCCGCTAAAACGGATACTACCAGGGGACCTATTGAATGAACCCGAAACGCTAGATTGCTCCCTCTTCATACCACTTGAAACACTACAACATCCAGATATCTGACTACTTCTGTCATCAGTCCCAACATCATTGTCGCAATCCATTTTTGAAGCAGAACTCAAGCTTAGACATTCCATGAATAGTCTCCCGGGTCCCATTCCACAAGCAAAATTAAAATTCTCAGTACCAAATAAGCTCCCTTCATTTCTTCCAACCTTAGTTTGAGTACTATGGTTCATGCTCCTTTTCCCCGACGCCCCTCTCTCAATTGACCCCGATCGATAGCTTCCATTGTTGTTCCTCAAAACAGGTTTCTTGAAATCAGCATCCATAACTTCAGACTTGCTATCTGCCACAATTACACCAGACTTCTCATTGAATCCTCGATTACCTAAAAGATCCCTCTTTACGAGAACATTATTGCCAAACACCGTACTGATCCGAGCATATACAGTACACACAGTCCTAGCCAACAGTTCAACAACTTTATCATAAGTCTGATTCCAAAGTGAAACATCTTCTAAATGCCTCACATCTTGTTTCTGCCAAGCAAGTTTCTGCTCAAATGCCTTTCTACTTTCCTCATGCTGATTCTGCTGAAATTTCTTTGTTGCCACTTCCAATTCATTCAAAACAGCCATCTCACAATACAAACTAGCAGTAGAATTCACATACCTCTCCATTTTCCTAACCATCCCCTCCATATCTTTAACCAAAAATCCCAAATCCTTCACATCAATAACCCCAGAAATAACATCACCATAAACATGCTGAAACCCTTGTAAGGCAGAAATTGTACATTTTTTCCCAAGCCTAGATACTACACTAGCAACCCTATTCAAATCATCAAGTTTTTCAACAAGTACTAATTCAAGAAGCTTATCTTCATCATCAGAAACTAAAGCCTTTATTCCTACAGACTTAAAGATCTCATTTTTAAGCTTAAGAATCTCAGAATCAGTCAAAGATTTATGAAGATGAATAATCTTAGACATCATATTAGCAACTTCAAATGACAATATCCCTATAAACAACTTCTCTTGTTGAGTTTGTTTCTTCATAGATAATTTCTTTGAATTTTCAATAAGTAAAGAGTGTTTCTTGACATTAGTACTTACCTGACTACCCATCCTCAAACACCAAGGCTCAGCCACCATTTTCTTGCAATGGGGTTTCAACAGATCTACAAAAAGAGTGAAATCAAGAAGAGAAATGCAAGAAAACAAGAAAATTGAAGTGGGGTTGAAGTATTGAAGGGTAAAAGAATGGATTTTGAGAGTGGGTTCATTGATTTTTTGTGCTGAAAAAAGTGGGAACAATGTAGATGAGTTTCAAGTAACGCGCATGGTGTGAATGGTGGGGAAAAAAATGCAATTGATTTTGATGCACTGAAGAAGAAGAAGAAGAATGGAAAATGTTGAGTGGTTACAGAGAAGACTAAAGACTTGTCTCTGCGTGTGAGAATTTGTAATGATTTTTTTTTGAAAAGGCAATGGGAGTTTTGAAGAGGAAGAAGAAGCCAAAGCTCAAAGCTCCCTATCCCACCCCCCACCCAAAACCAACCCCCTCATAACCCCCCACCCCTATCAACTGTACCATCATCCCAAACAAGCAAAGAAGTTTAATGTCGACTAAATCCGAAATTGCATTGAGAAGTGTCACATTAAAAAAGGGATTCAAATTTGAGATCTTTAGTTATAGATAACTAAGTATTTATCACTATACCTCAGCCTTCGTTGGTCATTACATAAATAAGTTAACTATTTAAAATGTATTTTATCCTGTGATTATGATTATCACTCTCAAATAGAAAATGTCTAGAGTTTTATAACTTATTGAGGTGAATATGTATGATTAAAAGAAGATGATACAATTTAAATAATTAACAAATTTATGTAATAAACACTTGAGAACAAGTGGAAAAAAGTAATATAACACAATTTGAATCATCGCGAAATTTAACTAAGAAATGAAAATTTATATTTTTAAAAATGCCGTAAAATTTATAATAAAGAGATTTTAAATTATTGACAGTTTTTACTATAAAAAATAAATTATGAAATATGAAGTTAATTATTTTCAAAAATTATATCACTTTGTTTAAATGAATCTTTTTTAAAAGGGTATGATACGAGAACAAAAACAATATAACATAATCTGAAATACTCCAATAAAAGAGAGTTGTTTGAATAGTAAACATTCCTCGCTTTGTGTAGAGGGGTAAAAAAAATCTAAAATTCTTTTAGTATCTAGTGGTTTTCATCTCAAGAATATATATCATTAAACTTAAATTTTTATTGTAATTCTTTTTCAAATATGAAAAGGGTCTAATAAACTTAAATAGAAAAGAAACAAAGGTAATCAAATATGATTCTCTTCATTTCTTTTTTTGGTCGAATCAAATATGATTCATATGCTACCCTAACCCTTGTAGGCTATATAATTTATTTACTACTTTATTATTTTTTCTTTTTCCTTTTATGTGTGTAATTTTTTTGACCAAATTCACTTCCTTTGCCTTATCGTTTTCATTTCAAAAGTTTTTACTACCATAGTACTATTTGGAAAAAAATAAAATAATATACCATAATTTTGAAACTACCTTAGCTGTACACATTAATAGACGCATGGAAAAATTTAATATAGTGTTTTAAAAGTGGTTTTCATGTTTACCAAATATATGGGGATAAGGAAGTTAATAAAGTTAATAAATACACTCGTCGTTTTATTATATTAGTTTTCCACAATACTGTAAATAACTTTTTTAGATTATTTGTTAATTTATAAAATTAAGATATAATCAATTATTTTACCCTTATAGCTAATTATTTATGAAAGAGCAAATAAGTTTGTAAAGTTTCTTAAGGAAAATAATAGTAAAACTGTTATTTTTATTTATGATTATATAGTAGACGTGTAAAGGATAAAGTGAATAACAAATATATAAAATGGAGAGAGTGTTACATTATAGAATCATCAAAAAGATAATTCTAGATAGGCAGAGTCGACCGCAATTTTATTTTATTTTCCAATGAGAGTCGAACAAAAATTCGATAAAAAAAGTATGATTACTATTTGCAGATTTCATAATTTTTCCTTATCTTACTCTATAATACTGTTTTATTTTTAGTTAGCAAAAATTAGTGGAAAAAATATAATTGTGCTCCAAATTTGAGTGGTGATTATGAGGAATGGAAATTGTTGTTCTTTATTTATGGTCAATTTATTGTGAATAATATACCAAGTAACAAACATTATTATAATTATATAGATACAGCTATAAAGAATCTAGGGAGGAAAAATGAGTACTTTTTATTGAAGTTCAGCGCTTGTCCGTTGTTTTGTATCTGTATTGAAATTTGATTAATTCAAATTTATGTTGCGTAGAGCCTCATTTTGGCGGAAAATGTTATCTACTAAACATTTTTTTGATAACCAGAGCTCGAACAAAAAAATCTCATCCACTACACTACAATCTTTAATGATATTTGATTTGTATTTTGTTTAAAGAAAATAATGTAAAAAAGTGGGTAAATATTAAATCGTAGGTAGGTTCCATTTGCTCTAAAGGAAGACGTTTTATTTTAATTAACGGGTACTTCACACAGCTAACAGGAATACTACTTCTACACCAAAAACATCAAAATTAATTAATAGTAATAGCTTAATTATCGTTAAATAGGTATTTTTAGAGGTAAGTAATTCTCTTTGTAAATGTTCCTAAAGCCTATAGCGACATTTGATCTAATGACAATGTATTAATATCGGTAAAGATTTTATCACTCTTTGTTAATATTTATATTTGTTACCGCTAAAAGTTTTTATTGTAGTGATACGTCTACGATACCTTAAATTTATCAATAAATTTTATTTAAACAATTAAATTATGATACGTAATAATTGAGAACTTGATAAAGTACTGTTCCTAGACACTTTTGGCTCATATTTCGGAAAAGTTTTTATGCGTGATTGATCACAAACGTCTACTATACAAATAAGTTAATCACACAAAAATACTTTCTCCTTTAATTATGTGAATTAGAACATGCATGAATTTTACTTCTCATTGAGATTAATATATATAATTAAAAATATTAATTATGATACATATTTTAAATGATTAACTTATCTAAGTAACGAGTATTTAATTCCACACAAGTTTGAAAGAGTTAAAAGAAGAGTGTGAAAGAGTTAAATTTCATGTAAAATTTTGCAAAGTCAAAGTAGGCACAAATTTGAAGAAAGGAACAAAATGTAAGTAGAAGTGTTGTAAAAATCACAATCATTATTCTAGAAAGTCAAATAGGCACACTACATCACAAACCAAAGCCTGCTATTTTTGCAGAGCCAAATTAAAACAACTTGTCCAAATTTACCTTTGGATTTTAACCCAAAAGGATTTCAAAATTTATATCAAATTAATTCAAAATATGTGGTTTTCATGTATGTATTGATTATTAATTAAAATTTTATTTCAACTTATAAAATATAATTATTAAGGTTAAAATTTAAATTACTCTAAATATTGTTTGTGTTACATTGTGCATTTTGGCGATTCGAAAACCAAGTCTTGCGCAAAGTTTTGGTCAACACTTATGGAATAGGGAGGTCAGGGGAGATCTACCTCAAAATAGACTATTTTTTACTAAGGTCAAATCGGTGCCCTAGTCGAGTAATTAAAGGACTCAATGTGCAATTTTATCTGCCAATTCTTTAAAATCACTTATGGTGGATAGGATAAGTGGATAGGAGCGAGCACGATATAAAGTGAAATAAGATATAAACTTAATAATAGCAGAATATAAAAGTTAAACATACAAAGAAATCGAAAACATTCAGCATCTACTATAAATAAGAAAATAAAATAAATTTGATCTTATATATATAGTTAGTTTTTTTCGTTCCAAATGAACCCTTTCGGTACTCTAGCTTCGCCATGGAGCATGACGTGGTCATTTCAAGTCTCTAGAGTAAAAGTTGGGGCAAGAAAGATCAATAGCCATCTTAGGAAGAAAACAAAGAGTGAATATAATGATTTATGAAAAAGATGGAATATTTTTTTCCTTTTCATTTTCTATTCAGTGTTCAGTATCCACACTAGAGCCCTACTATTTCAAATTCACGCCGCATAGGACCCTATTCGGGGGTGGGGGGAGCGTTTCGTACTTAGGATTTTTTCAGAGATGATAAAGAATGACAAATGAATTAACGATATATTATAAGATCAGGTGTCACGTTCCGACACGGTATTATAGGATCGGATGTCACGTTTCGACCCGATATTATAGGATCGGGTGTCACATTCCGACACTGTATTATAGGATCGAGTGTCACATTCTGACACAGTGACATTAATGGAAAACATATTGAATTAACTGAATATACTCAATCTCTAAGAACTCATTTCTCAAATGAGCGTGATGTGGAGGCATGAGTCCTCGTGTGTGTGCTTGATATTGTGATTGATTACATACTTGCTTCAGTTGTTACTTGTTCATGTTGTTTGCTGCTTGTCACCTGTTAGCTAAGTGCTATAGTTGATTTTATACTATTACTTCCGCATAGTTTGTGATATTTGGGTTTTAGGCTGACTTGTCTTGGTGAGAAAAGGCGAGTGCCATCACATCCATTTTTGAATCGTGACAAACCAGGATTCGAACTTGAGACATCTGATTAATTAATGAATAATTAAGCAGCCATATTCACTACACAACACATTTGTTGGTAAAGAAAAAAGATGAAATATTATTAGTTATAGAATGAAAAGGACTTATAGCATCTCCATCAAAAGCAGTTCATTTTATCTTTTAGATGGGGCTATTGAGTTGGATTTGGTAAGTTATAGTTCAATTTTACAAGGTGTAAAGACAAAATATTGAGATAGAAACTTGACTAAACAATTATGTCAAAAAGATAAAAATATATAGTGGGAGTTGTTGACATTATTATTATTATTATTTTTCAATACAAAGACAAAATCATTATTCAAAAACAAAGTACACAATGACAAAAAGAGATCTAACCTGCCCAACTAGCTATCCACCTTGAGTATATTGTGGGTTTGGTTTAAATGTCTTTTTAGATACCTCATATTTTTCCACTCATGCATTTTAGTATCACAATTTGCTTTTGTTTGTGTACTTCTTTCTTTTTGTTTTGTTCTTTTTGTCCCATAATTCTTTTTAGTCCACCACAAATGTGAATTAAATGGTCATATATGGAATAGATTTAGAATATATTAGATCAATAGATGAATGAAGTCTATTAGAAACTTCTCCATCTCATATAATATAATGATAAACATATATTTATCATATCTTATATTTACATTCAACATGTAGTTGTTGTAGATAAATGAAGCATTATCTCTTAGTAAGAGTGGAGAGGAAGTGACAAAGTTGATCCTTGATATTTGGGGTAAGTTTAAAATAGTCTTGTAAATATACTTTCGAACAATTTTGATCTTTTGAATGTAAATCTATTTTTAAACAAAATTGAGCCTTGATATATTTAGTTGATGATCCATGAGAGAATTATTCTCTAATATTTCATAAATGTTTTAAATGAAATTTGAAGCGGATTAATGTATTTTATTTTTTTTAAATTATCTGATGTCCAATATTTATTTTGAGATCTGATTAATTTGTATCGGAAAATTTTGTATTGAAGAGCGAAACACTTTCTATTTAAGACGATTTCATATCCTGAACTCGAATCTAAAACCTTCGATTAATATAAAAGAGTACTTATCACTTTACCTGTGATCAAAATAATGGATTAATATATAGACATATGTTGGACCATTTTATTTATGTAAGTGCCAAACCATATAAAGGTGAGTGCTCTTTTAAAAAGACTGTTTAACATACCTTTAAATCAAATGATGATAATCAATCCATATGATATATCAAAGTTTCATCAAAAGAAGTGAAAAGTAGAAGCATAAAAAATAAAAAATAAAAAATAAAAGGTAGGCAAAATCATACTACTAATTGATTAGGTTAATTCTTGGATACATTAAAAAGGTAATATATAGTTGATTGGTTGTTTCATAATGGTTAACTAAATTGATGACTTTTTGTTGTCAATTGAGGGGTACAATATGTCAAAAAGTAGAATCTAAGTTCTAAGTTTAATTAAATAATTAAAGAACAAAAGCACCTTCTCCATGATATTGACATTTTTTTAAAAAAAAAAAATCAAATTAAAATTCTTAATATTTTAAAAGTTTGTGGGGATAATTTCAACAGTCTTTTAATATTCTTCTAGAAAAACAAAAGTTATTCGTTGAGAAAATGGAAAAAACGGTTAAGGAAAAAAAAGGAAGAAAAAAGTTTAATATGTTTATGGAGGGAAACTTGTTTATTATTCATTCTATATTCTTCTTGGATAAGAAAAAGAAAAGTAGAAAATTAATTAAGGTGTGTTTAGTATGGAAGAAAAAATATGTTTTACATTTTCTCATGGTTGGAAAATAGGGGCGGGCGGCTCAATGAGCTTGGTGGCCTAAAGTCAATATCAACGGAAGGTTTAGAATTTTTGGGTCTCATCTTTTCTTAAGCTAGAGAATTTGTGTTCGAGCCTCAGAGTTAAATTTTTTTTTGCTAGAGAATGTTTTCCTCTTTAATCGATCTTGCATGTCTCAAAATAAAACTAATCAAAAAATTCAATAGAGATACCAAACATTGGATATAAAAAGTTGGGGCCTAAAGCTCTTGCTTTATTGGCTTGTTCGTCTAGTCGTCGACATAGTTTGAAAAATATTTTCGATAAAATAACATGTTTATTACTAGAAAAACTAATTTATATAAATAGCATTTCGAATTCATTTGTCTTTATCTCGTCACTCACAATTTGATTCGCATCCCATGATTTTTCTTTAATGGTATATAAATAGTTCTAAAATAATATTCTTTTATTTACTTATCAGACAATAAAAAAAGAAAAGGCAGATGAATCACTTTTTTTTCTTTCTCAAAGAACAAATTTTTCAGAAAAATATTTTCCATTAAGAATATTTTAATTCATAGCAAACACACGTTTATTAAGAAAAGAAGAGGAAAAAGAAAATATTATTTTTTTGGAGAGGCCTATCTGGTGTTTGGTATCTAATTATTTTGAATTCACGCCGTGTAAAATTATTCAAAGATAAGTACTTATTATCAAAGATTTTTTCAAACTCAAGACTAAAACCCAAAATTTCTAATTAAGAAAAGAGCAGTCTCATCCATGCACCAAATTTTTTGCAAATACTTGTGCAAGTTGTAATGGTTGAAAATGAAATCCAGAGGATTTGTTATAACTTTCTTTTTGATAGATTAGAGAAAATAAAAACCAAATCTGTTTTAGGTAAACAAGATTGGAAAAAAGAAAGAGAAAGTTGTTGTAGAAAATGTCCATAGAAAGGGTTAAAAAGATATTTCCTCTTGTTCACAATGACTATTTTAAGGTTTTGACAAATTCATTTTTAAAGTCATGATTTAATAATTAAAATAATATTATTTGTTTCTCCTCAACATTAACTAAGAAATATTGAAAGACCTTTTAAAAAATTGTTGTCTTTTATTAGATTAGATATAATAAATTTGAAAAAATATTTAACTTTCGTGTTTTTTTTTTTTAAAGTCAGTCATTTTGAATCAAATTCGATAAGCTAAAAAATCACTTATTTTAATTCTAAAAAGATCACTTATTCTAAATATTGTAATTTAAAAAATAACTTATTTTGATTCGAATGAAGTACTGACAGAATTACACGTGCAAAATCGATATTTCACCATAATTTTAAATGTTTTTAAAAAAATAACTAGTCTTTTGATTCCCCTTTCCATAATCTAAGGTCGTTTCCTCCAAAAAAAAAAAAAAAAAATTGAAAGAAAAAAGGTAGAACTTGAGCTTAATCCTCTCAAATGATGAACTTATAAATGAAACATTATTACTTTATAATTTATTTATTTTCTTGGGAGAAGATAATGGATTAGCTTGTTGAAGAAATGAAAGATGAAAAGTACTCCATAAAGACTAGCTAAAAACAACTTTTTTTAATGACCAAAAACAAAAACTTTTTGAAATTGGAGTTCGTCAACCAAAGAAAAGTTTTTAAAAATGTAGACTTTAGAGTCCTAATTAATTAATTAAATAAATAATACAATCAACGGTAGAGTGATCACATCTCCCAAATTCAACATTCCATTATATAAAAAAAAATACATTATATTAATTAAAAGTAATATGCAGATCATTGAAAAATAAATAATTTCGTACAAAGAATTTGGTAAGCTAGCTTTAAAGTTATAGTTCTTCATGAATTATATCAGTAATATTAGAGTCATTCATAAGTTATCACCCTCCATGCAGATCATTGAAAAAATAAGTATTGAGTCTACTTTCTAAAACAAATGAATTACGACAAGATAAAAAAATTTATTCTCAATATTACGAAAATTTTAATAAAAGCCTTTTATTTTCTTCTCGATGATGAAAGTTTTATTTTATCATAAAGTATACTAAATTGTTAATTTATCACCGTTATCTTTTCTTAACATGAAAAATATTACTTATTATTTTTGTGTAGTCATTCAATTAATATTTGAAATTTATTTGACTCGACTAATTCAAAAAAAAATCCAAAGAATTAGTCGAAGTAGAATGTCCATGAGAGAATTCAGTTCCTCCAAAGCTTAGTGGTGAAAATAAAGGGGTAATAGAATTTAAAATTTATGATCTTATTTAAAATTCTATTGTAACTCATTTAATTTATTGAATTTGAAATTAACAATTTATACATATTTAACTCTAATATTCCACACATATATGAAGTCTGATTTAAAGTTTGTTGTTTGCATCTCCCAATTTCATACACCAATTAAATTCAGTATTCCATTATTTCTACTTCTTGCTAAAATATTTCCCCCTCGTTTTCCTTTTCTTTTCCCACTTAAAAAATTTCAAAAGAAGTTTTTTTTTTTAAAAAAAAGGTAATTAATTTTTCAGGAGAAAAAAACAACATTCCAAAAATTAAATAGGAGTGATAATGAGCCACCAAAATGAGTGGTTTTGTTTAGCCTCCATTCCGCCCCCTATATATTTAAAGAAAACCTAACTTGATTTTAAAGTTTTGTGAATTAGTTTAGTTCCATATAATCATCTATATACAGAGGCGGAGTCAAAAATTTAATTTTATGAATTTCAAATTTTAAAACGATGATTTAATTAAGTGTTAATAACTGAATTCTAAATTTTGTATTTACACATATTTGATAAAATTTTAAATAGGGAAAAGGGTCAAAACTGCCCTTAAACTATGTGAAAGGAACAAAAATGCCCTCCGTTTGTAGTTTGGTCCAAAAATGTCCTTATCGTCAATACTTTGGTCCAAAAATACCCTTATTGTTATTTAATTGGTCAGACTCATTTTCCAAATAAATATATTATTATTTTCTTTTTAACACATTCTTTTTCAATGAATGTTTTTTTTAAAATTAGCAAATGTTTATCTTACTTCAATATAGAAAAAAATAAAAAATGAAAATATTTCTTATTTTATTATCATTATTTTTTATCGTTATA